>NW_009925931.1:0-10983 GCF_000696875.1 Nestor notabilis | reverse complement strand
CCTCCACACTCTCAGGTAACAGTCACTACCTCCAAAGAAACATTTCAAAACATGATATAGCAAATGATCCAAGCACCAGAGGATTGGCAAACCTGGAGAACACGGTGTTAAACTCCCCATTCCTACCTACAAGTAGGTAATTCAGTGAGCAGGTCCCAGCAGTGCACGTGCAGTAATCATCTGCTTGTGCAATTACCCGTGTCTAGTGCAGGCAATAGGTGCACAAGCACTAACACTCCGAGAAGGGGACTGTTCAACCTTAGCAGTCCATGAGGTGTTGGATGATGACACGAATGCTTGCCCACATTCAGATGGGGAACTTCAGGTGTTAGGCACACAGATACTGGTGGACAAGCCTGAGTTAAGAGTCCAGGAGCCTTGTGTCCTGTTCCAGAAAAGAGCAGAGAGATTTCCTTCACATTGACTCAGAGGACATTAGATTAGGCCACAGACCCAGCACATGGTGCCAAATCTCCTTAACGACAAGCAAGCACCTTTTAATTTAAGAGATATACTGATATCCTGCTCAGCTGACATGACACAAAGCTGCAACTAAAGAGCGATGGGTTTTACTCTTGATCCTGCTGCTGCTTCAAAGGATGACCCTGAGGTGAGTCATTTCATTTCTCTGCCCCTGACCTTCACACTTGTCCCATTTGTGCACTGCCAGTTCCTTTGTGCAGCATTGCCTGATCTACTGAGGAGAGATGTTCTAAAGGAACTTGGTATCCTTATTAAAACTATGTTTATGGATTGCTTAACATTGTTCATTCCAGGAATCCCATCTAGTCTTAAAAAGAAACACTTTGCAGAGAGAATGAGCAAATGGTAGAGATATATCATGGCTGCTTTGTAGTGTGGTGACATTCCTTGCCATAGGGAATGATGAATTACTAGCAATTATAACACTAAGTTTGGAGAATGCCTCAAAACTGAGACAGCGCCCAGGTGAGGCAATGTTTTATTGCACTTCATTAAAAAAAGGCAATAAAAGGCTTCAGAACCATCATAGATCCTGACTACATGAAGCTAATAATCAGTATGATAAACTATCATTTACATGAACAGGAAATTGAATGGACATTTCATTTCCTACGCCTTTGTTGCTCCCATTCAGTTGCACCGATGCTGCTATTCAGGGGAGCCAGCGTGGTGCCTGTTTACAAGAGAACTTTGCAAAACAAAGACAGTCACGGTCAAAACTTTGCTGGTCAATTCAGTATATTTACATGGAGGACCTCTGAAGAAATAGCAGTATTCCGAAACAGCCTCCTGGGACAGTTTAGTTGGAAGTGGTAAGCAGGAAGGAACGATCTCACAGCTACCTGGATGCGTGGTGGCCACAGCAAAAAGCATCCCGTTTTCAAACAGGGGCTTGACCAAACTTTCCTCACCCAGGCAAAAACACCATTGCAACTGCCTTAGAAAATGACAAGTGACAAAGTGCTCCACATGCAGAACACAGCATTGGCCAAGTTGGCTCCAGAGAAATCTGACACAAACTCTTTGCTTTCAATAGGAGTGGAAGAATGTGCCATGCCAACATCCAACAATACGTTTCAGACATATCTATAAACATCCCACGTGAGCAGCTCCCAGAAATGACCTGATTTCCCTTCCTTCTTTTGACTAAGAGAGTGGAATTGCTCTGAATTTACAACAAAGCAAACTAAGGCCTGGTTGGAACCACTGTTTTTAAGAAGATGCTGCTATGCCAGAACTCTCCGTGGTTCAGCTGCTAAATTACACATTATAAAAATAAGTAAGTGCAATTGAGAGACTGTGTTAATCTCAGAAGTTTAAACATCACCCTGTAATGACTGCTTTATACTGCCCACAGTAAAGTACTTTATGGGGCATGCGGGAGGTTTATCCGCACGCGTATGTTAAATACTCCTGGGAATTTTCTCACATGGAGAAACAGGGCCTGACACAAAACTAACTAGTACAAGACACTGCCGTCATTCACACTGCAGCAGGAACGCCACCCAGCAAGGAAAGACTTTACAACACCTAAAAGAGATAAGAACAGCCAGCCAGCATGGCAATAAGATGTTGGTTTTGGAAGTGCAGAATTCCCTAACCTGACAATCAGTGCAGATTCTGGGAACGCAGCAGAAAACCAGCTATCCCCTCACAAGGAAATGAGAGCTTAGGTGTTTGACTATAAACAGATGAGAAAGAAGTATGGGTGGTTTCAGAGTAGTTTACTAATGCCAAGAGTATTTAGAGCCAAATTAAATTCCTTGGGGTTTCGGGTGAGTTCATATGTGGTTTCTCTGACAGACTGCACCCAACTGCCTCTTGCCTTTCTCTCTAGTAATACAGAAGATCCACCCAGGCTGGCTCAGAGATCCCAAGTTAGAAGACTTTTAAATAAAGTAAATATGATGGCAAAAAGTTATAGAGATGGTACCAGTGTCTTACTTTTTAAATAATGATGCTTCAGAAGAATGAATCGGGTGTCTCAGGGGACGTATGATGCCACACAAGACAAATGCAAGCACGCAGCAAGGCACTACATGAAGGACTTTGTGTGGAAGCATCGCCTCACTCAGCTGTAAAACACAAGCAGTAAACTGAAGAGAACTCTTAATCCTTCAGTGTTATCATTATTACAGTATCATTCACCCACTTGTCTGGGAGCTGCCTTCTTCTCTCACCAACTGCTTTGCCTCACAACAATGCATCATTTCTGGCTCAGAGGACCAACAATAGGCTCTCCCCTGAGCTTATGGCATCTCGTCCATGATGCCCTGGCAGGAGGCAGCATAACAATAATTTGACAGGCATCCTCCCAAGGGGGCTCAACACATCAGTCATGCTGCTGACACACTCCACACCCGGAGGAGCTCATCCAGACTGTGGATGGTTTGTAGGTACATGCAGCTGCTCCTGATTTACCATCCAAAAGATGCCAAGTTTTGCCATTTCACTAACAGCAGAACAAGAAAGTGCCTGTGATGGTCCCTGTGACATTGCTGTGCTGGTCTGAGCTCAGCCTGATGGAGCAAAGCAGCAGGTAAGCAGCAGAGAGGACTGAAGTCCTATTTCTAATCCAAGAAGAAATGTAGTTACTGGCATCTAAAAGGAAATGGTAACGCAAAAGCAATTGCAAGTTACCTTTTTATGATGCATAAAGAGTCTCTTTCCAACACAGTAAAAATAATTACTCTTCAGATGTTTTTTAGGAAGAAAATTGGAAAACCACAGCAGTTTCACAGGATCCACTGCTATTGGGTAACACCAACACCAACCAACATTTACTGTCCAGAATAACGCAAGTGATCTTAATCTGACTGCTCTGACTCGATGAATTAAAATTAATGATGTCTTCACAGAATCTATCATTCTAGTACAGCACTGGAAAAGAGAGTTTGGGTCACTCCTTCCCTTCATACAGTGCCATGAGGCAAACAGCCATCAGTTTATCACCAATGGACCAATTTGGTTAGATAACTCGTTTAAAGGATCACCAAGATTAACAGCTTGAAGGAAGACAGACAAATCCTTTCTTTTCCTACATGAGAAAGATGAGGGCTTGCAAATCTTTATGTAAGCCTTTTTCTACTTAAAGTTGCTGAAAGAAAGTCCTAAGCTCTGAACACAGACTCCTTCCTGAAGCTTGGCATGCTGGAATGCTCTGACTTATATCAGCAATGGGGAACTGGCCTTGATTGAGGTTTCTGCCATCTTTACAGTATGTTCAAGGTTCCTGTTGGTTTAACTGCTCTTAAAGACAACAAATCCCTTATGAGACAGGAAGGCTGAACAATTGCACTTCAGACTAGCTCAACCTGTGTAGTTCCAAGCATAACTCCCAGTGCAGGTGATAGCAAGCATATGATAAGCAAAGTTCCAGGAGAAACACAGTGTTATGGGAACCAGACTAAGCTGCTGGGTTTATGGACATAGCTCTGTTCCAGCAGTCAGGCAGTAAAACCAAAATGAACTGCCTCAAAGTTAAAAATACCCAATAAAACTCAACAGCAAGGTAATCATTTTGGCTCGACAGAGGGAGAAGACAGGTCACTCATTCCCACAGGGAGCAGCTTACCCTCCTGACACCGAATTGTAAGACAGCTTTGGAAAAACAGGTGAACTGAAAGCTGTGTTTTCTGTGATATGGATTTATAACACTGGCCAAGCCTACACCTCTCTGGGGCAAATAAAAACCTAAAGACCAAAAGGAGCGTAAGCAGCACATCCTCCAGCAGCCCCTCCTGTGGTGCCACAGCTCCCCCAGGGGACCAGGCTGATCGTCCACTCTACATTCCCAGCACCGACCTTCTGCCACCTCCTACTTATTAGCGCAGGTTCCTCAGATCTCAGCTGTGAGATCTGCTGGATCAATGCTTGTCCAGTGCACAGAGACAGCGAGTCTGGATGGCACCTAAGGGATGAAGGGATCTTCTTTCTACCTTTCCCTTGGAAAAATGGAAGTGAACACCAGTCAGCAGCTGAAGGCCTCACCTCTAATATTGAACAAACCCATGACACACATACACTTGAATGACTGAAACTTTATATTGTGTGGGTTACAATGGTCACATTTGCAACATCAGCTGCTTTTTTCTTTCTCCTACCCCTCCTGGTAAGGACTCACATACTCTCTGTGGAAGAAATGATCTTCTACCGATGCAATATAACACCAGGCTGTCACAAAAGCAAAACTGAAAACTCCAGCAGTAGCATAAAGAAGGTATTTATTGCCAAGCAGTATCACATCAGAATAGGAAAGCAGAATAGGAAATGCCATAGTAACTAACAAAGTACAGGAGAGTGTCTTGCGAATTCAACAGATTTTAGTTTCTGGCATCTTCAAAAAAGAAATGTCTTGGTTTGGCTGAAGGAAACCACAAAGTGCAACTGCCCTGGAATTGGGATGATCAGACACATATTGGGGCAATAATTACAGGTAAATTACTTCTAAACAGATCTGTTCACTGTATTTCTAACCACCTCATATTTTTTTCTTTGTATTTGAGGGCCTGGCCTTTCTTTGTCTTTTTTAGGTCTCAGTACTGTAGGGATCAGTTTTCTGAGGTTTATTCTCTGGGCTGGCAACAGTGGTTTACTCTACTGAGAGGATAAACAATTAAACGAAGCTTAATGTTACAAATGATTCATGTTTCTGGTAATTCCTCAAGTTGAGGGAGCACATTTTTTCATGAAACAAATTATGAATGCGCTTGTTTCTTTGGTATTAGCCAAGCACACTGATGTTTCATGTTTCAGAGCTGTGCAAATGACGTTTTCTCCATCCCAGCCAAACCGTAAGATACAAAGCTTGAAGTTAACAGCAAAAATTAAAGCCCCACAAACTTCCCCCCAAAACCCAGTCACTTTAGAAAAGGTAATAGTGTGGGATTAACCCATTGTTGTTCAATAGCATGGCCCCTAACTCATTCCCTTAAAATTCTCAAAACAGAACACATTAAAGTTTGAGGGTAAACAACAATACAAGGAACACAACAGGAATCAGCATACCTTTAAAGAACAGAAAGCAACCTTAAGGTGAGATGTTCTGATTAAACACCTTTCTTTCAAGCAAATGTTGGAAGACAGCATTAGTTCTTGACTAAAATACACCTTCTTGTGGCTTCAAACGGAAATTGAAGACTGATTTATAATCACTGTGCCTTTTGCCACTGAGATGGGAAAGGTACATCAGTGGACTTCCAAATAGGTCCTTCAAATTACATTCTGGCAAAATACATGAGGCTCAAGTGAATCCCCTTCAAGAGTGACCTTAGCTCGGTGATGCAATCGGCAACTAAAATG
The DNA here is from genome assembly GCF_000696875.1 of Nestor notabilis. NCBI lineage: Eukaryota > Metazoa > Chordata > Aves > Psittaciformes > Psittacidae > Nestor > Nestor notabilis. The sequence continues at coordinate 5,199 of NW_009925931.1, read as the reverse complement.
CTAAAGCTGCTAGTACACCTCCAGTAATTGTTTTCCAAGTCACATCCAAGTGCCTCCCTTCATCATGGAATCCGTCTCTCCTAAAACAATGCCCAAACACAACTCCCAGTTTCCCAAAGCATGGGCCGGCTGTATGTCATTTGGCAATCTGCACTGGTGCAAGTGATTATGTTCTCTCCAAACAGCCAAACCAAGATAAATGGGGAAAACAGGAGCTAAGTCACACCTTTTGAGAAACATGCCTTTTCCTAATCATCCGACACCATCAGTTTATCCTGTGATTCTACATTCACCTTGTTGATAGAAAAGCTACTACAACTATTACACCCTGGTTAAGTGTAAGGTTATTTATTCCACGAAGACATGAGTAGTTACGACAATATCATTAACTTCAGGTAATATTGATTACATGACCAAGGGATACAATGAAAATGGTAATACAGATCTGTAACTTGGAATGCTTCCACTGAGCTCTCACCCCTGATGCTTCTTCTCGGTGACGTGATGCTGTAGCCTGGGTTTGTTAGGATTGTGCTCAATCAGCCAGTCAGCAAGCCAGATCTGTGGAACAAAATCCCAAACACTTTCAGTGATCTGTTGTCTTCTGTTAAATATATGGGAGAATAATAAAAGCATTATTTAAAACCTGACCCAGAGACTCTCCTGCCATGCTCTGAAATAAAGATTTTTCAGGAAAAATGGGCACACAAAATAACCTGGTTTTTCCAAGTGTTCTTTTCAATCTTCACAGCTTAAATTGCTTTGAACAATTCACACTGACCTGCAGAAAACTTCTCCTGGCAACACCAATCTTTGTGTACTTATAAGAATGTGTGTTCCATACTTCACATAACCTGGTGAACTCTTATTTTGGGCTGAGGCTGTACAATAGACATGAAACTGCTTAATGAAATACTGCTCCTGACAACACTTACAGGTACTTTAGCTAGGAATTAATTCATTGAAAGTGACAGTCTTCTGCACTGAAATCACCTTATAGTACCTAAAACAAACCCCAAACATGGTTACTTTTTGAAAGTCACCTTCTAAGTTTTCCAGCACGTTGTACTTACATAAGAATGTGGGAGGCAGGAATGTCCTAACTTCATCCACCAGTCCTGGCCTGGCCTTAGGCAAAACAACCCTTTACCTCCATTTCTCCACTTGTAAAGAGATGTTTTTAACACATCCTTATTTACTTCACAAGGCTGACGATGATTAGTTTCTGGAATGCTACTTCATAGCGTACTGTGAAGTGGAAGAACTCATAGAATAGTAGACTACTAAGGTAAGCAATGCTCTTCTTTTATTACCAGGTACAAACACAGAAGCCCCAAAAGCCCTTAGAAAGACTCTTTGGTGGGGAAAAAAATCACTCCAACTTCAGCTGCCATTGGTCTGGCCTTTGGGCAAAGGGATGGATGAAAAGACTTCTTCAGCTCTGCTTTCTAGATTTCTATGGTAACAGTGCCAGACATCCAGCTCAAGCGAGCAGGTTATAAAGCTGGAACAATCAAAGTACATTTAATCTGACCTTGTGTATATCACATAGAAACACCCCTGAATTATTTTTCAGGCTTTTCTTCTGAAACGTACCTTGTAAAAAATGCAATATTGATTAAACCCCTGATAATGAACTAGAATCCACCATAACTGCCAGTAAGTTGTCACACTGATGAATTATCTACATTCTTAAAGAAGTACTAGTGTGAACGACTTGAACTTTAAGAACATAAAAAAACATTTACTGTATTTTTCCAGATGAAACAAAGTTAATTTTCTTTACGGAATGAAAAACAACCCCAAACACCATCACCACCAAAACAACAGGAAATTAACTCTAGTCTTTCCACTAAGAACTGTAATTTGAATGACATCCATGCTTAAAAGAATAGTATGTGAGAGGAGGGCAAGATGCATCAGCTTGATAACTGGAAAGGGGTCACGAGAAGACAGAAGAGTTGTCTGCAGGTCAGTTTGACTACTTGAGATGGGTTTCACTTCAAAGAATTGTAATTCATTTTCCTGGGGAACTGTGGAGCAACCCAATGAATGCTAATCAATGCTATATAATCAAAGTAATAGCTTATTCTAAAGAAGAATTAATATTAAATAAGCACAATGATAAAATATAGACAGCCTTGCTAAGAACTCAATAGTATTTTACTCAACTGTGTAACTATTACCAGGGTGACTAGCATGTAATCTCACCTAGTGCCTATTGTATGAGAGTTACTTCATCTCACCTCAGAATCAGTAAATGAAGTAAAAACTTCTATGTGACATCGTATGATAGAACTTGTCTTACCTTTCCAGCCATCTGTAACAACTACATGCTAGAGAGAGTTATACAGAAGTTACCTATACCCCCTCTCCATCACTTCATAAAGCTGATTTCATTTAGTCCTGGCCCTCATTTCATCTGTTAACAAACCAATCAATGTCTTGAAAGGCAAATGTTATTTGATTAGCTCATTAGCAGGTAGCTAAACCAGCACAAAAGAGTAGCTTTCCTATATACAGGTGCTTTCCTAATACAAAGTAGGTGTAGCAAAAAGCATACAGCACACCACTGATCTACTGTACATACCATTGGGTCTGCAGGCTTCTCTTTACACAGTGCAGTGAGCCCAGCTAGTAACGTGGGCTTCACATAAAGATTCAAGTAATCCCTGGCTCTTTGTCCAGTGGGAATTGGCTCCATGATGACTGTAAAGAGTAACCACAGGTGTTGAAAAGCAGCTTGTAGAGTGATTATAAAAGGCATTCTTTCAAAGGTTGTTTATATGCAGGCTGCTGTTTTCCTTAATAAGTTAATAATACATAATGGTTTTTATAGCTTCTCCCACAATAAATTGCAAAGAAACTACCTAAACCCCTTTATAATGTCCCTGAGGTAATCTCACTAATTATAGCCAATTATGAAAGGGGAGGAAATCAGATCATCTGGGGAAAACCTATATCCTTGAAGATGTAGTGGGAGCAGGAGAGAAACAGTATATCCCATGTTTAGTATTTCCTTCTTGCAGTGTGAAGCTGGTTTCTGAAGACTCCTAAAAATCTCACTTAAAGTCCTCTTTCGTGGTTAGAGTGAGAAGAAGAGACATGATTTGCAATGGGTGAGGTTTGTAGGGAAGTGCAACATCTTTTATTAAACTACCTGATACACTTGACAAAACCCCATGTTTTTCTAGCAGTTTCCCTTGTACGTTTCTGCCACAGAGCAAAGCCATCATTCACCTCTTACTTTACAAACAAGAGATCCTCTCCAGCCTTTTTAGGTTTTATGACACATTTCTCTGGCACTTAACTTTGGAATTGCACTATGAGGGCATCCAGCTGCTGGTGAACAGGAATTACTCAGCCTGAGCCCAAGCAGAGAGTCAGTCTTCTCAAGTCAACAAACATCCCTGGGGGCTGACAGCACCAGAAACACATGCTAGAATGTAAAAGCTTCCCATTTCCTCTCATTTACCAGCTTTGCTCCAGTTCCCAGACCACAGAGTTTGAAAAGCAGAAGCAACCCCTGTAACTACAATGGCTCTTCAGATACGTTTTGGTATGCCTGTCCTTAGCAGAAAATATCAGCTTGTGCATAAAGACTCACATTCTCATAAAGCAAACAAGCCCAACCTCTTCTAAATCCAATTGTATGTAGAGTCTGGGCAGAGGCAAGTTGTAACAGGGAAGGACACTATCCTCCAAAGACTGGCAGTGTATTACTTGTGCCATCTTACCTTCTGGAAACATGAACCGGATTTCTCTTTCTGCTGCGGAAATGCTGCGACTGCCATGAAGCCCATTCCTCAGGTCATCAGTCCCATAGATGGCTCTTAAGCTAAGCACAAGAGAAATAACTGCTTGGTAGGCAACTGCAAATCCCTGCCAAGAACATATGAAATCGATGTATATGGACTAATCAACAAGACATTGGCTTGAAACAAAATAAGTAGCTACCTAAAATATATGCTGACGCACTCAGCGTTCCCCATAAAATGGGTGAACTTTGCATGCTAAAAGACAAAGGTGGAAAGCTTTGAGTTTGAAGCCACTCCAAATCTATATCTCTACTGTAAAAACAAAAAGGAGAGGAAATCTAGTCTCAACTGAGAGAATTACAAGATCCTGCTGACATCCCAAGGCCAATCCATGAGCTACCTGTGAGGGTGAGTTCTCTTTGCTCTTATGCTGTTTGATGGTCCAAGCAGCTCCTTCCAGTACGAGACTGCACAATATCTGGCAAGAACCATAGCAACTATTGGTCCAGAACTCATATAGGCTGTTAAATTAGGGAAAAACATCTTTCCATATTGGTCTGCATAAAAGTTGCTACATTGCTCTGGGCTTAACTGCAGCTTCCGTTTCTACAAAGTGTAAAAGAGAAACGAAGAATTAACAAAGGCTTGAAATGAAGAGAGCTTGCTACCTCAGACACAGGGATACAGTCCTCTGCTGTGTCACATCTTCAAATGCAGAACAGACACAGAGTCATTTCCCAGCCTAATCTGATTCTCCCAGATTGGATCCTCTTCAAGACACAGAGTAACAATGAGCAAGAGTTTTCCAAGTGAATTAAGCAGCCAAACAGGCCATTTGAGTAAGATGTGATTTTAGCCTATGCAAAGTACAGCATTTTGTAACTGTTTGATGACTTAAAGCACAGTCAGGGCACCGTAGAGAGAAAATGAAGAGCATTACAAGGGCAGGATTTAATTATTCGCCTGCTCCAGTGTAATGTTCTACTTTTAAACCACTTTCTTTTCAGCCCACACTGTTAATTATGCAATTGTTCTATTTTTCAGGCTTTCTGATTCTCACAATAGCTGTCTACCTGCAGGCGGCCAGGATTAGGACCAGGATTAGGTTTGGGAGGTTATCAGAAGGCACAGGGCAGTCAAGAAGAGAGAATTAAGAAAATTATTGTGAAGTTCATTCTTTGAGCCTGAACTTGTGCAGCACAAGAGCACCACAAATTCTGATTCCTATTAACTTTGGTGCCAAAAGTCACTGGAGACGTCAGAGGATGTTATAAACATCTTGTCATTACAAAAAGAAAGAAATCCAAGAGTATCTCTTTTCTCTTATGATAATTTTTGCATAAATTAAAAGGTAAGAAATTACAAAGGAACAAATGTGGAAAAGGGGAATTTGCAAGAATAAGAAAAATTACTGCATTTCCAGGGAAAAGGAAGAGGGAAA
>NW_009925930.1:84907-141002 GCF_000696875.1 Nestor notabilis | reverse complement strand
CGCTGCCGCTGGCTCTGCGGGGAGCGGCCTCACGGGAGGCTGGACTGCACAGCCACAGCGGGGATCTGGTTTTTCGCACCCAAATTCAGCTGTCTTAGGTCTGATTTCAGACGTGCCAAGGGCCTGCAGCTTGCTGGTGGTGGTAACTGTTAAGGTGCAGGTCTTGGGCAGTCACCCAAACCACTGGATCAGCTAAAACTTTGGGCTGGAAGTTTTCTTCTTCTTCTTCTGTTATGTCTTCAAGTACATTACAGCATCAAAGTTTGGTAATGAAGTTTATTATTTAAATACCTCCTTAAAGTAAGGGCCCATCAGGCAGGTGCCTAATGGTGGTTTTTCGTGCTCTTTGCATTCCCATGTGACACGAATCGGTTGCCATAACTCCCTTTCTTTAAAAATGTCAAGTGTCTTGCCAGTTCCCGTGATTTTATGGTGTCTGTTTTCACTAGAAGAGAAGACTAGTTAGAAAGAAACTCCTGGTACTTAATTGTAATTTGAAAAAAATAGTTCTTGGTGCTTCACAGATTAGTGAAGGCTGCACTGGTAGTTTCTCTTACAGGATTAATTTCAGATACTACAAGTGAAATATGCCTCTTGTCTTTTCACAAGAGAATTTCAGAGCTCCAAGTGATGTTCTCACTGGTTTTGTGAACAAAAAGCCTGCATGCAAGGTGGTGGTGGTGGTCTTATTGCTCGTAATGATGTCTTAGAGCTATCAAGGATGTTAAGGAGATCTGATTGCCACTGAAATTTCTCTAGTAATAGTAGTGTTGTCTTAAGTGGTATAACAAGGGCTTTGTCATTGATTTTGCTGGCAATAATGTTCAGCCAGCCAGTACTGCTTCGAAAATACGAAGCTGTCAAACAACTTCATGCCTCATTGTTGCAGCAGTCTCTCCATCCCTGGCATTACAGGCAGTGCAAGGCAAAGCCAGAGACAGAGGGTACATTTCCAGACTGCAGGGTAGGGATATAAGCAATGCAGGCTGCTGCTGCTTGCGCTAACCTGGGTGCAGCCGTGCAGGATGCTGTGGCTGAGCTGTCTTCAAGATGAGCTCTGCCAGCCCATGTGTATGGGCATCACTGTCATGTCAGCTTGTTAAACTCCAGCTCTCCTCTCACTCCGGCTGCTGCTGTAGCTATACCCAGAGGTAAAGAGTTCTGGCTCCCAGAGTCTTAGATTCCAGAGTCTTAGAGTGTACATTTTAGGTGAGTGTAAGAGATTTAAAGACTTGTAGTGTTTGATTTACCCACAAAATCTCACTGTAATCTTACACTGAGAAAGTGTGAATCAGCCCTGGGAATTCACTTTTGAATACTGGTTACACTAGCTGTAAAGGACATTCACAGTGAATCTATCAGCTCCCTTTTCCATTTCCATTTTTCCCGTGGCCCCTCTGTGCTGTTGATGTCCAAACTCCTATTTTGGGAAATAATCAGCACTGTGTTTTGAGAGTTTAAGATCTGTAAGCAAACTATATTACCTAAGGTATTCTGTGGTCTCTTTTCAGTCTCACCAGCTGAATTGGATCATATCTGTGACATAACATGTACTGAGTTAATATAAAGGAACATTTAAAATATGGTTCCGTCTAGCTGTAAGAGAAGATGAAGAAGCCATGAGTGCATTTTTATTTGAGGTTATGTTTTTGAAGTTTGTTTTTGTTTTTGGTTTTTTTTTTTCCCTCCCAGGTGAGTATTAGTAATTGCTGCTGAATCAGACAAAGGAGGTTCACTTTCTTCTCCTCCTGCAAAAGTGGGAGGCATTGAGATTCATTGTAAATGACAGGACTGTCTTCAGCATCAGATTACACCTATGAAAGGGTGGTTGTGCTTATGAAGTTCTAGTTAGTACTTTAAAGCCCTTTCAGTCTAGTTTTAATGGATAGTCACACAAACTGTAGGATTTTCTAATGTGAGGACAGGTTTCAGTCCGAAACTTGTGAAAAATCAGCTATCAATCTGATTCCCTACTGCTGTTCAGAAGCAAAAAGCCAGATGAAGAAAGTAATTGCTGTCAAAGTTTATTTTTCTAACTGCTAGTTTACTGGAGCTTTGACTCATCACAACTGGTCATCTTTATTTCTAGAATATGCAGCTCCTGACAACCACATGAAACATATGGCAATTTCTTTTACTATTTGCAGTGCATTTTAAAAAATAGTGATTTTTATTACTGGTTTGTAGTAAAGTACATGCAGACCTTTCCAAAGTTCCAACAAAATGTTAGCCATATAAGGTAGTTTGCCTGAAAGAATTACTTTTCATTTAGGACACCTTCATATAGTGGATTCTTCTTTTTCATCTTTTTCATACCACTTGGAGAAGTTTGTTTGTTTGGGGTTTTTTTTCCCAGAAACTTTAGTATAAATTAATCATTTTTAAAGTAATTGTATGTGAGTGCTAGAACACAATATCTGTTTCTCCAAGATATTTTTACATAGTCTGAAGTTAGGATTCTCTATAGTCACAATGGTTTCAAATACATTATTGGCATATTCAAGGTGAAAGAAGGAAATACAACTAGGTGGGGAAATAAATGTACTAATCACAAGATTCAGAACAGGTACGGTATGTTAAAAAACCACTTTGGCTCAGTTGTGCTGATAAATGGTTCCAACCAAGTTCCGCAGGACAAAACTGAAACACGCTAAAGTAACAAACTTTTGTAGCAGTAGAGTCAGTATTTGTACACCAGGGAATTCACTTTTGAGAGGACTGACAGCTCTTCTGGTGGAGCAATGATAGAAGTCTTGGACCTGGGTGCAAAGCTTTGTTAGGTGGAAAGAGATAGAGAAATGTTTTGGTTCTGTGGGATACCTCTAGGCATGTTTATAGTGCAGAATATGTGTCCATACAATAACTGCAAATGTGTTCTTTAATCTCTCATTCTGCCTTCTCTTTTTTTCTGGTGAAGGGCTGTTAGAAGCTTGTTACATGGTGTAGGTGGAATCTGGTACTCTTTCACTGTGTTCTCTTCCTTTTTAATATGTCTCCACTTGTCCTATACAATGACAGTAAACAAGGCTTTTAAAAGTTATTAATATCACAACATCTTATTTATATTTGGTATTAATAGGCTCTGAACACTTGTTTCCATCACTGAAATCCTATCCCAAGAGTCTGTCTTCCTGTTATATTTCTTTTGGAGGTTGTGTTCTGTTTTTCCTGTAGTTTAGGACAACAGAGTTTGGACCTGCATATTTCATCTTGGTTACAGCAGAAGCTGTTTGGAACTCAAGGTGTCTCTCATTGTTTCGCCTAGCATTTAGTGCATAAAGACCCTTAATGAGTCTTCAAGCTGTACTTCTGTACAGCTTGAAAGTATTTTTACCTCTCCACCTGTCACTGGATCACCCTAAAAGACTTGAGGGTACAAAAGAAATGTATCAGTACAGAAAATCAGCTGCTCTGTTTTGAGAATGAAGGGACAAAGGCAGAGTCGGGACGGGGGGGGGGCAAGAGCCCGGGTGGTGTGGGAGTAACGACACCTGGTTATACCACCTTGGTTTCTCTACAGCACTGAAGTGAGCTCTCACAGAACGTGCCCAGTTGTTTAATATTAGTGTGAAAAAGTCTGCTTCTCAAAAGGAGATGTCACACCTTTTTTACCAACCACAGGGAGAAACAGGCCGCCCTCTTAGCGAGAGGTTCTACTTGAATGTCCAAAACAGTAGAGAGTCAAAAATATGCCTGAATTTGTTGTCAACACATAGAAACCCACAGTCATCTGGTAGATTTAATGACTGAGCTACCTGCGCCAGTTGATTTCTGTTCCTGTTACCCTTTCATGAGTGAGCTGCAGGGGACAAATCTTCAAGGTGCAGATCTTAGTGGGACAATGGGAAGCTTATTCATTCAAATGCCTAAATCAGGTGTTGCCTCTAGATATGCTAAAGGTGATGAAGCCAGTGCCTCACCAGGCACAGCTGATGTTGTATGTGCTTCTCGCACTTTATCCGAGTGTAGTGGTGGGACGGGTGAATTAACCTTTATTTAGACTTTGCATTTTTTGCACATAAAAAGATAAAGTACCTTTATTTTCTTAAAGGTACATTGTACAGTTGGAGTGTCTTGGGACAAATGTGCATCTAGTATTCCAACCTTTTCCTGGGCTGCATGAAAAGAAGAGTGACCAGCAGGTCAAGGGAGACCCCACCTGGAGTCTGTGTCCAGCTCCCAGCACAAGAGGGATGTGGACATGTTGGAGTGAGTCCAGGGGGGGCCATGATAATGCTCAGGGAGCTGGAGCACCTCTGCTGTGAAGACAGGCTGAGAGAGTTGGGCTTGTTCAGCCTGGAGAAGAAAAGGCTCAGGGGAGGCCTTAGAGCAGCTTCCAGTGCCTAAAGTGGGCCTACAGGAGAGCTGGAGAGGTCCTTTTTACAAGGACACATAGGGATAGACAAGTGGTAGTGGATTTAAGCTGAAAGAGGGTAGATTCAGGTTAGGTATTAGAAAGAAACTATTTCCCGTGAGGGTGCTGAGACACTGGCACAAGTTGCCCAGAGAACCTGTGGCTGCCCCCTCCCCGCCCCATCCACAGGGGCTTGGAGCAACCTGCTCTAGTGGAAGGTGTCCCTGCCCATGGCAGGGGGGTTGGAACTTGATGATCTTGAAGTCCCTTCCAACACAAACCATTCTGTGATTCTATGGTATAGCAGATAAGGACCCTCTGTGGTTGGGCCTCCTAGGTAACAGTGCACCACAGGCCAACACAGATGGCAAACCAGCAATTTCAGAAGTGACCTTCCCCCTTCTGCTTTCTTCTTTTTAGTTTCTTCTTACACAGCCAGCCTGTAGAGGACACCGATATGGGTTATTAGTGAGGCTGCTTCCTGAACTGTGTCCTCTGCTGAGGAGTTACTGTGGCACAGAAGTGACGATTGTCTTTGGCTTTTTTGCTGTCCACTGCAACAAAACCTCCTGGTTCCGGAATTTGGAGAGGATCTTGACTGAAAATACATGGGCTATGTTAGACTTAATCCTTTACTTTTATGATTTTATCTTTAATGACTAAGCAGTGTAATAAATTACATGACTACACATCCCCTTCCCATAAAACAAGGTATATATAGTTGTTTTTACAGCAAATTAACAGGCTACATGGGAACAGTTTGTATGTTCTGTGGCCTAATTATGACATTTATTGTAGAGCTGAAAATAAAAGATCAATATATTAGGTATTAAAAGTGAACAAATGTTTCTGTCTACATCAGAAGGATTTAGGATGTCTGAAAATACTTTCAGCTGTTACCTACATTGTTTTCCTGTACACTGTAGGCTTCTGGCCAAAGTATTATCTTTAAAGGGCCCTGGCACTTATACCTCGTAAACATTCTGAAGACAAGAACATTGTCCAAATCCTCTCTTATATAGGAACTATGTCATTTTTCTTTTCTGTTTGAAGAACAAATTATTTCATTTTTTTCATAAAAGGATGGCTATTCAGGGCACAGAAGGGATCTGGTAAAATGCCCCTCTTTTTCATTTGATGTGAATGTAAAAAACTTTATGAGTATAAGAGTCTTTCTGGCTTACTGGTTCAGGCACAGTAGAGAAAGCCTTTCCATATGGCTTTCTTTGGGAAGAAAAGGCATCCAAAGAAGACTTGAGATACGCAGAGCTCTGGGTGCTTCCTGTCCATAGTAAAGACCGAAAGGAGCTGAGCTGACTTGAAGCTGCATTAAATTACTTCCAATTAAGATGTGAATGTGGACTTGTGATTCTAAGATTACTATTCTTCGTTATGATCCTTATGCATTGCTGAGAAGATATGTAATCTAGTCTGAAATGAAAAATACTGACAGAAAAAAAAAAGGGAAAGAAAAAAAAAGTCTATTCTTTCAGTTAGCTCTCTAGTCTTGATTTTGTTGTTGGATGGGTGTGCATAGCTTGTGATGTGGATGTGCATAGCTATGCGAGTCCAGTTCTTGTGGATACATTTCTGGGGTTGTTAGTTTTGGCAGTGGAGAAGAAAGCTTTTACTGCTTTGCACTTTGATTACAGAAGCCAAGAGGAAAACTATTCAAGGTATAGCTATTTGTTGAATTTTATGTTTTTAACACTAGAGGATGAAAGCTGAACAAAAGGATAAAATGGCAGTCCAATGCCATCACTAGGTGATGAGTGGATAAAGAAACTTTTGGTTCAATTTAGGTTGAACACTTCCTTAAATTGACATCCCAAGTGATTAAGTGGTATTTTTTTTTAAGCCTTCATGTATCTCTGTCCATGTCCATGAAGTGACATTACAGCTGACATAGATCTGACTCAGCTGCTTTCACCCATAGGGCATAGAGCTGTTAGAGAGTGGGTTGTCTGCCCAGGCACTCCAGAGGAATCGTTCCCTATATGATCTGCTGAATTCACCTGTCCAGTAGTAAGAGAGATTCAAGGCTGGTGGTGTTGATTAAGTTCCACTTATTTGCTGTAATGGTCTGCAGTAAAAGGCCCTCTTTTAATAAGCTGTGGCATCACATTCATTTTGAGGTCACTTGTAACACAGTTTCAGCCAGAAATCAGTCTAAAAGTGTCTGCTCCAGAGAAACTTGATTCCTATACTATAATAACATGCTTCTTGGTTTGGTGGGTAGTGAAGCAGAAATCGCACCAAGGCACTGTAGGTGGTCTTGGCCCAAGATCTCATTTAGTGCTGGATCACTGCCTAGGCTGTTGAGTTTCCTGCTCCACATTCAGTGGTGGATTCTGACTCTGAAGTGTTTTATGGAAGGCAAAAGCTTTAACGTATGTTTAATTTTTCTTTTCCAGGAAATCCATATATAGTGTAAACACCAAGCTGATTCCCAGTGGCACGCTGCAAAATATTGACTCTGCAACTTAATTTCTAGTTATTTTAAATTGCACTTAATAATCCATGAATAAGTTTATCTTTCTGCTTAATTGCTTCCCTCAAAATCCATTTTTTCCTCTACATACTTGAGTCTAATGAGATTATGGTGTCTTTAAAAAGTTATTTTCAAGTTCTATCAGCAGCCGTTAGTTTCAATTCAGAAATTCTGGGCTGTCTTACAATGATCATAATGAAACTTGCAGGACATTAATATCTGTGAATGCTTTGAATTTCATTTGTTAATTTCTGAGGAAATTCTCTGAGAAAATTATAGTGAAATCTCTTACTTGCCAGTTCTGTAGGGATGCTGGGATGTAATGTAGCAAAGTAAATCTACTGCTTCTCAGAGTCTCAGTAGGGTGAGAATGGTTTCTCTTCTCAAGGAGAAACCTTCTGGTACCCATAGCATTATATTGATGCTTTGATGTTACTGCAGCGGCTGAAGGAAATGGAGTTATCTTTTGTTTAAGACAGTTTATTTCAGCTAGCTAGGTTATGCTTCCTTTGATCTTAAGAAAGACAGTATCTCTGCCTCATTTGCTGAAATGGAGGTCAGGGAACTCCTCTCCGTTACCTGTATTACTGGGTCCAAAGCTTTACAGGATAGATACAATCACCTATAGTCCATCGGTTTTATAGATAGAACAGTGACAGTTCTAGCCATTGCTGTAGTATGAATTTACCACAATATAAAAATTACAAGCATTTAACCTGTTTCCTGTCTTTTTAGTAAAAATTAATCCTCATTTACATGTGTGTGTGGGTTGTCTCTAGTTCTCTTATCCCAATACATACTTCAAACGGGAGGTCTTCGTTTATTAACCCCGTAGTATAAACATTTCTATTACCAACAACCAGCATTGGTTCTCTCATTATGTAGATTTAATGGAAGGCCTGTGAGGTATATTACAGCGATTTGATGAAAACTTATTTCATGCTAGAAGTAAGCTGCTGGGGAAGAATTCCTTTTTGTTCAACTTGGAACCAATTTTTCCATCCACAGTGGTGACTCTTTGCAAGAAATAGGTGTACTTCAGTAATCTCAAAATCTTTCCTGTGTTTCTCTGGGTACTTAATATAACATGCTGTTACACAGCTGTTGGCTGTGGCATTTGCTGAAATCTGATTCTTTGGAGAGTCGCCTTGAATTTTTAAGTATACTGCAGAAAATTTTTAGATACTGTTAATGATTGTGTCATGAAACAGCTGTTTAATGAGACCTTTGATTTGATACTCTTTAATGTACAAAATCCAGTTCAGGGTCTGAGTTAAAGCCACACTTTGTAAGTGTCATCAGAGCATGTTAGATTCAGCAAAGGGACAGCTAATGTAGAGACAGGAACAATTAAACCTCGAAAGTTCTTTGGAGTTATGGTTACTTTTAAAAATAACTGTGTTAAAACGAGAAAGTTGTCTCAGAATGAAGCTAAAAGCTGTAAAATAAATATTTAACTGGTGGCATCCTTAAAGAGTTGTGTCCAAACACAGCTGAAAGCATCATAAATGCTGGCAGATGTAATGTGGAAATAGACAGGCCTGGGAAAAAAAAAAAGGTCAAAGATCAGCTAGCTGAATGAATCGAAGCTTTTACTAAATCCTTCTTAAATATATCAAGAATAAAACCCCTGCAGAGGGTCTGTGCAGCCAGTTGATTAAGTTATCAGTATAAAAGAAGCACTCAGAAAGGGCATGGCTACTGCAGAGAAGCTAAATGAAATGGTGTTTACTGCTAATTGGGAAGATTCCCAAGCTGAAATTCCCCCAAGAGGTGCTTGCTTAAAAGACCACAGGGATGAAATTGCTAACTTGCTAGAGGTAGCATCTGATCTCATGCTTTAAACTACCTGGGTACTTGAAGCCTGGAGGGTGGCAAATATTATGCCGTGTTTATAACAAGAACACATGGGATTGTAAGCATGACATCCATGCCATTCATATTTATAGAATGGCAAAGGATAAAAGATGCAGGAGTAAGTAAGACCAGCGTGGGAAGAGTCAGTAGGATTGTTTTAAAGATAAAACCAGGCTGGATGTGGCTTTGAGCCACCTGGACTGTGGCAGGGGTTTGGAACTAGATGATCTTTAAGATGCCTTCCAAGCCAAACCATTCTGTGATTCTGTGGTGTAAGTTCTGCTTTACAAACCTCTTGGAGTTTTCTTGATGGGCGTGGGAAAGCTGGCTAAGATTTAGATTCCCAAAAGGGATTTGGTAAAGTTTTACATCAAAAGCTTTTGAGAAGCCACTGGATAGAAATGCAGGGCTTCGCATATTAAGTAATGGATTAAAAGATGGGAGAAAGGGGTAAATAATTGATATTTTTTGCGTAGGAGGGAAGTTACCAGCAGAGTTTCTGGTGATTTTGTCTTGGAAGCTTTGGTCTTGTGTTGTTCAGTATAGTAATAATGAGGATGGTGAAGGCAGTGAGTAGTCGAATGAGAAAGTTTGTTACTGTTTTTCAAGGCAGGAAAGAGGAGAGGAGAGTGAAGGAGATGTGTACAGAACTGAGTGACTGGCCAACAGGGCAGCAGAGGTGGTTAGAGGCTGCATACAGGAAACAAGAGGGAACTTCAGCCTGGAATAGAGATGGATAAGAACATATGAAAGAATGATGCAGATATCTGGAGACCTGCGGGTATTTCATCAGAGATGACAGAGGATGTCTCTGATGGAGGTGTAAGAATGTGTTCTAGATGAGTATGTTTCCAAAGAAAAACTGGAGGAGTACTTCAGAGAGAAATTCTTTGGCAGTCATGAAATAGAGCAACTATGGCAAGATCAGGAAAACACCCAAAACAAAAAAATAATGGGAAGAGTATTTGAAGGAAAGTATTAAATGTGATTGCACTGTTCCTATGATATTCCCTGTCATCACTGTTGGACGTAGAATACTGGGCCATATTCATTCTTTGTCCATACTGGTTTGGCCTTTGGGCTCTTATCCAATAGACTGGACTGGTGAATTTGATGTCTGAGATCTAGTTTCATTCATATTTAAGCGTATAGGGAGTTAATATAAGTTTTAAACATATATTTAGCTGTAGACGAGAAAAATACATTTTTGTGTGTGTGTGACTAAATCCTCTGTTTGTTTTCCTTTCTTTCTTTCAGTATCATTTTATGGTGATAGCTTTGTGGAGTTGAACATGGTAGAAGCATCTTCTCAGACATCCTTACAGTTACGGTTTCGAACAAGCAAGCCACATGGACTGCTTTTTCTTGCAGCTGGGAAGAAGGATTATTGTTTACTGGAGCTACATTCAGGATACTTAGAGGTATGGTCTATAACTATAGATAAAAGGACATGTGTGGCTTGTATTGTTTAGTGTTTTAAGGTGTTACCTGTAACAATTGTAATAGTTTATGTTTTTAAAAATGGAAAAATCACAAAATATAATTGATAATTTCAAAATGTATTTATTTCTTACAATTATAGTTATTAAAATTGGACTCTAAGTGCCATTTGAGATCTCTGGATCTTAAAATGAAGATCATTGTGTTCAGAGCATGAGGTCAATAGAGTAAAAATTTCAGATTTGATGATAGCATCAGAGAAAATGGTTCCGAATAATGGTTTTTATGCAAGGTAAGTTCTTGAAATGTTATTGTCCGTTGGTTTCTCAGGAATGTTGGTCTTAGCAGAACTGCAGAGGAGTCCATTCCCTCTTCCGCAATTATTCAAGCCATATTTGTCATGGCAGGCAAACCTACAGAAAATTTTAATGGAATTTCCTTTTTTTACAATTTTTTCACTTTTTCCAAATTTTTTCATTTTTTTTCAATAGGAAAATTAATGTATTAACTACATATTGATATATAATTGTGAAAAATACCACTTTGGATTTTGATGGTTAAACTTCTGTCTCTTGCAGTTGAGAATTAACTTTGGCGTGGGGGAACAAGTACTGCATTCTCAGCAAAGATCTCAGCTGAATGATTTAGCTTGGCACCTGGTTGAACTACATCATGAACATGACAATGTCACATTGGTTATTGATAAACATGATACAAGTAGTGCAAAAATGCCTGGAATTTTCTATGAATTAAATATTGATTGTGGATTCTACATAGGTGGTACTAGTAAACTTGATGTTCCCTACCTTGTTGGAGCACTACCTAGTTTCCGAGGATGTATCGATGATGTATCATTCAATCAGTTAGACATTCTGATGCCTCTGAGACCTTCTCCTGGCTTTAAAAATGTCCATGAAGTTTCAGTGGGATGCAGTGATGAATTCTTTGCAGGTGAAGATGAACCCATTAGTTTCTTCAGTTCCAGATCCTACATTTCTTTCCCATCATGGAATGTTGATGATGAGGGAATCTTGGAGTATACATTGCAAACCTCAGCCACACGTGGCTTGCTGCTTTACCATCCTGGGCAAGTGGGAGATTTCATTGCAATGGAAATGGAAAATGGACTAATTAAAGCCTATGCTGGAAAATGTAAAAGTAGAACCCAGCTTTCCACTCGTAAGTCAGTCAACGATAGTCACTGGCACTATATCAAACTGAAATTTACTGCAGAATATTTGCAGCTGACACTGGATGAAGAAACTGTGAAAAAATCATTGCCTCCCTACAGTAAGCTGCCACTTCTGAAGGGGCCTCTCTTTGTAGGTGGTGTAGATGACAGCACACGATCAGAATTGATTAAGTTAGAGCTAGTCTCAGTGTCTGGGAAGTACGCCAGAGGAGGATCCTTCAAAGGTTGCATAAGAGACCTGAAAACCAATTCAGAAAAGAAATCGCTTAAGAATGTTCTGGTAACAAAGGACATTTCAGCTGGATGTGAAACAGAGAGTGCTTTTAATACAAACCTTTCTTTAGAGATGGCTGTGAAGAACCCTACTGTGAAAGCAGCCCCAGCATTTGCCATTTCCCCTGAAAGCTCTGTCTCTCCAGGCAAGGAAGACAAAAGCCACCTTTTAGTTCTAAGTAACTTGATTGTGCTAGAGGGTGGACAAGCTTCACTTGAATCTAAACATATTGAAGTCAACTTAGACTTTCAGAAATTAGACATTCATCAATCACAAATTCTTTTTGAAATAAAAAAAACACCCTCTCATGGAGACTTGAAACTAGATGTTGAACCAGTGCAGGAGGTAAATACATTTACTCTGCAGGACATATGGCAAGGGAAGATTCTTTATGTCCATGATGGCTCCGAGGACACTTATGATTATTTTAATTTCTCCATTTCTACCAGCAGTGAGAAGATTGTGCCCCCATATTTGCAAGGAAATGAGCAGCATGTGTTTAGCATTACTGTCACTCCAGTAAATGATGCACCTGAAATTACACTTCCTGAGGGCAACTTGCTGCTTCTCTTGGAGAACTCAAAGAAATGTTTGTCTAGTGATCTGATAAAAGTTCTAGATAAGGATACAGATCCTGCAGGTCTGAGTCTTTCAGTGCTTGGAAATCTGAATGCAGATGCAGGGTATTTAGAAGATTCAAAGCATCCTGGAAAAGCTATTACTACTTTTTCTAATGAGGACTTAAGAAAAGGCACTGTTTTCTTTGTCCACACAGGCGTCAAGAACTCAAGGATTGTTCTGAGGGCAAGTGATGGTGAGAAGGTGAGCAACACTGTTGTGTTACGCGTCATGGCAGTTCCATTGGATTACAGAGTTGTTAACAACTCGGGAATAAAACTACTCCAGGGTGTTACAGCTCTGATCACACCTAGGCATCTGGCTGTTGTAACAAATGCCAACCTCCAGGAGCTGGAGATCCGTTATGAGATAACAGAGCCACCCCAGTTTGGGGAAGTCCAAAGGCAGCATTCAAGGGGAGAATGGAAGCGAGTCAGCTCTTTTTCTCAGCGCTCTCTTGAGCGCAGCCGTGTGAGATACTATAGCACTTTTAAAAAAATACAGCTGGAAAATGTCACTGACCAATTTAAATTCAAAGTTAGCATAGGAAACAGAATGAGTGAAGAGCACGTGTTTCCAATCAAAGTGAAATGGTTAAGATACATTGTATTGAAACATGCTCCTCTAGAAATTGAAAAATCAAAAAAAATGTACTTGAATTCAGATAATCTTTTTGCTGTGATTGTGGATCTAGAAATACCCGAAGATGAGCTTTATTTTAAATTGCTGTCCCTACCAAAGAATGGACAGATACTACTTAACGACCAGCCTTTGAAAAAAGATTCAGTCTTTAGCCAGAAAGATATTAGTGATCAAAAAGTGGCATATGAATTAAACTTCAGATATTATGAAGATAACATTGATTCATTTCAGTTCCTCATTTCTACAAAGTATCTGGAATCAAATGTATACAACTTTGAAGTCTACATCAAGTCAGATCTCAGAAACATTATTTTGACTAACAATGGCCTTAGAGTTACTGAAGGTGAAGGAGAGTTAATAACAAGCGCAGAGTTGTTTGTGCAAACACTGGATAATAAAACTTTCCAATATAAAGTTATACAGTTTCCTAAACATGGGAAATTAAAACTCATTAATTTTTCAGACTCATTTGAAAGTAATGACAATCTCACCACTTTCACTAACAAAGATATAACTAATAAGCGCCTTATGTATGTGCATGACGATTCAGAGACAGTGTTTGATGAATTTCTTGTCAGAGCTTCCAGTTCCAGTGAAGAGTCAGGAAAGTGGGCAACCTTTGATCCAGAAGCAGAGCCTTTGTCAGCAGAAATTAGATTCAACATTTCTGTCCAGCTGAAGAACGATGAGAAACCAGTACGTGTAGTTGATAAGATATTTAATGTAGTGAGAAATGGGCAGCGATTATTAACTTTGGCAGATCTTTGCTATCATGATCCTGATTCTGATTTTGATGATGGACAATTGCTATATACTAGACGTGGCATTTCCAATGGAGACTTGGTGCTAACAAATAATACTTCACACAGACTCTACCAATTCAAACAAGTGGACATGGAGCAAAAGCAAGTCCTGTTTATACACCATGGTGCAGATTTTGGGCGTTTTGTGCTCTTTGTGACAGATGGCAAGCACTACACCTCTTTGCTTCTGGAAGTTAGTGCCACTGATCCTTATGTTAGGTTGGCAAATAATACAGGCTTATTGGTTCAAAAAGGTAAAGAGGAAACTGTTACAACAGCTAACCTAAGTGCTGTTACAAACCAAGATACAAGAACCGATCACGAGCTTACATATGAGATATTCTCTTTCCCCAAATATGGAAGAATATATGTAAATAATCTGTTGATGGATACCTTTTCTCAACTTGATCTGATAAAGGGGTATGTGACCTACAGGCATGATGACAGCAGCAATTTTATTGACACATTTAACTTTACGGTCCATGCTAGAGATGTCCATCTGGATGCTGGAGTTCGTGTTCGCATATATTTGGAAAGTCATCAGTGGCCACCAAGGATTGTGAACAAAAACAATCTCTTGGTTGAAGAAGGAAAACCAGTTAAAATCAGTAAAGGAAAACTGCAAGTAAGTTAACTGTTGTTTGTTTTTCCAGTCTTATAGCAAGTTTTCTTCACTGCTTTCTCAGCTGTTGCAGTCTCTTTGTCTTCTTCAGCTCCTTTTAGTTTGTACTAACATGACTGCATTCTGGATGCTTTATTCTGGAGGGACTGACACTAGCAAGCTTCTGTTTCTAGAAAAGAAAACTGGTTATGTTAAAGTAAAAGGCTGTCCATAGTCTTCAACTCCATTACATATTGGTGCTTGAGGAGGTTAAGATTTGAAGATACTGCACTTGTGTTTATTTTTGATGTGACAATTATTGGTACTTCATGTATTATTGGTTGAACTGGTGTGAAATGCCAAGGAATTGTAGAATCAACCAGGTTGGAAATGTCCTTTAAGATCATCACGTCCAACTGTTACCCCAGGACTGTCAAGTCCACCACTAAACCGTGTCACTAAGGGTCTCAACTACATGTTTTTTAAACACTTCCAGAGATAATGATTCCACCACTACCCTGGGCAGCCTGTTCCAATGCCTGGTCCCCCTCTCAGTGAAGAAATTTTTCCTAATATCCAGTATATACCTCCTCTGGGATTTTGTTTCATTCAGTTTGGAACTAGCCCAAATAATACTGTCTGAGGATTGCATCCAAAATTTTGAAAACATAAGGTCACAAACCAGAGGTCGTTTCCGTTTGGTTGATACCTTCGTGCCTGTTGTTTGTGTGTAGCCTTTCAGTAACCACCGCAAGGGGGCTCTGGAAGCGCATTGCTGTGCTACTGAAATCATTGTTTCAGGCAGGGGTTCTGAGGTTGCTGGTTAACAGTTGCTTTTCAAAACACTCCCATGCCATGTTTGTTTAACACATGTCTACTTGAAGTATTGTATTAAGAACCGTGTAACCTAAATAAGGAATACCAGTTAATTAGGAGGACAATGCCAGGGTTGAGAGTGAAAAATTCAGAAGAGAATGAATTTCTCCTGTTTCTGTTTAAGTAATTTTGGGGTGTGTTTTTAAATTTCAGGTTGTTCATGAAAGCAGTTCTCCATCTGAGATTGTGTTCACAGTAAGACAGCTTCCAGTGCATGGATACATTCGGAAGTTTTCCTCAGAAGAAAGTTTTCTCAGTGCTGACCGAAGGCCAGTTTTGAGCTTCACTCAGCAAGATGTTGACGAGGGCAAAGTTCAGTATGTGCAGACAGTTCCTGACCAACTAGATGACCGTTTTTCTCTGGATGTGACTAATGGTGTCCGAACAGTGAGTGAAATAGAGATCTCCGTAGACATCATCCCCAGAACGATTCCACTGGAAGTACAGAACTTCACTGTGATTGAAGGGGGCTCTAAAGCCCTGGTGGAAGACTATCTAAAAATTTCAAGTAGACACTTTGCTGGACTCAGCTGTGAATTTGTTTTAATTGAGCAACCAAAACATGGGTATGTTGAAAACTCGCGCGTTCCTGGAATAAAGTTAGCCACATTTACCAGAAAACAGGTAATGTGTTTATATCTGCTGTCAGATCACAACAAATTGTTGCATTGCTAGAAGTTGTGGGATGATTTGGTGAGAGGTGGTGAGATGCATGAGTTTGAGCTTTATTCTGGCCTTGTATCAAAGATCTTTCTGCAGTAGCTAGCTGGTCATTTGGGGTAGGGAGGGAGAATGCGTTATTATGGTAAACCACATCACTTCCTTGTGTGCCAACTGGTCACACAGACTAGTACGCAATAATCACATTAGACTTACGGGCCACTCATGCTCAGGCAATGTTACTGTTCTGGAAACCTAAGACGGACAGACTGTGGGTACATTTTGAAAAGAGAAAATGGTGTGCAGATTGAACAAGGAAGAAAGTGGGGGAAAAAATGTTCAGGTCATGGCTCTGCTGACAGAGAGCCAGTATATGCCTGATAAGTGAATTTTCAGTCTTTTTGCTCTAAGAAGCAAAACTATATCGTAAGTCACCTTTTAATACTATTCTCAGTTTATAGTTTCCAGGAAACATTGTGGTAAATATAGTGGGATTGGATTTTCCGCTTTCCCTTCAGAAGGAAGGGGGGATGCCAGGACTGGCAAGTTGAGATATGCTGGCTAGAGGAATGGACAGATGATCTTTTAGCCTCTTTAATTTTTCAGGTTGTTATATTTTTCAGGTGGAACAAGAATTAATCTACTATGTTCATGATGACAGTGAAGAACTGATGGACAATTTTACTGTGATAGTGAATAACACAGCATTATGGAAACAAAGCTTGCCCAAAACTGTATTTGTAACAGTTACTGCAGTAAATGATGAAGGTCCTGTTATAAAAGTTAACAGAATTCTTCGGGTATGTTTGTCAACGTTTTGAAATGTTAAAATTATTTCTAGGCTGATACCATTTAATGCACCTTCATTAGCAGAGTATTAGGTTTGTATCTGGTGGAATAGTCAATGTAAGAAATGATGTCAATATAATAAATCAGTGTTAATGAAGGAAGGCAATACAATGATAATGTGTATTTATGGAGATTCTAGTCATCATAAAGAACAAGTCAAGTTTATCTAGGATGCTGTCTGAGCTTTATTTTAATCTAAAAGATACATGAAGTCTCTTGGACTGACTTAGGGCTTGTGGTGTGGGATGGCTTGCACCTGGCTCACAATTGTTTTTTGATGGTGTTGGCTAGGGCACCTTGAGGGCTGTTGATGAACGGGGTAGCTTAGAAAAGTGCCTAGAGTAGTGATGGTGAGGGTACAAACATCTCCCTGTTGTCTTTGCACAGCCTTCAGACCCTGTGCCTCTTGCCAGTAAGTGTACTGAAGGTCAGGCCTATTGAGGTGCATTCTGCTGCCTGCTTTTCTCCGGATCTGCAGGGGGGCAGGACAACAGATGAGAGCAGCATTCTCACTGGCACTTCATTGGAGAATTGACTACATGTGGGGTATTTGTGTTACAAAACAGGAACATTTCCTTCTTTGAAAAATCCTGGTGAGGATAATACATGCAATCTGTGAAAATCTGGGGTGTTAGAGGTCATCAGAATATTAGTGCAGACACTGAAGCTATTACTATGTAATACTGTGAGCTATAAAAAGAACATGCTAACTTGTTTCTAACTCTGCTCCACCCAAATTCCTGAAGAAAATTTTAAAATTGTTGACTGATGCTACCTGTTCCTCCAGTAACTTTAGCTGGCTTTTTAATGATTCAGTCTTCAAAAAAAAGCCGTTTCTGTCACTTCAGTTTCTGTGCTTTTTTGGATTTATTTACTGATGTATTTATAAGGCCGTTATTTGTGTTACAATAGCACTTAGTAACCAGAACCTATCTGTTATGGACTTACTGCCCATGTAAACTGAAAAGCCCCTGTGTATAAAGGCTTCCAATCTGAGATCTGATGAGTAAAAACAAATTAGGTGACTGAAAAGTAGATTTAAATGGATGTTTAATAAACCTGTGGTCACAATAAACCAGCTGAGAGGCATCAAGACAAAGATATTTAGGAATAAGTTTAAAAGAAGCTAAGCAGGGTATGTTGAGGCTACATCCACATGTATCATCCACAATGCTGTATGATACACTTTACACAGCGGTGGCATCTAAAACATGCATTTAGTTTTACATAGTTAATTGTGTGTTGCAAAGGGAAAATGGGTTACTGCAAAGGTAATTATAACCTTGTGTATTTAGGCTTTTCACATGAGAAAAGACATAATTTTTGGCAGTGGTAGTGGTAGCATTGTGTAGCTTCACAGTGAAGGTAGTTAGTCTATGATGATCTGCAGGTCTCTATGACACAAGATAACCTGCCCTGTGCAGAGAGTGCTGGCAGAAGGGCAGACTCACTTGAGAAGCATTTGGGTGGTACTGAGTAAAGGGTTTATTTAAAATATTTACAGTGGTACTCTACAGACATCAGCATAGCATGCAGTAATGTTTGTCTAGTCACAGACAAGAGGGATATATGTCTGTCTCCCTTCTGGTGCATTGTTGGGATTGGACTGCAGTCTATTAATAGAACTGAGGCCGTGCAGTGCACTGCAGTGCAGCATATGGATCTTTCTAAAAATATCTGTAAGTCTGGGCTTCCCAAGAACAGTGGTAGCAGAGCTTAACCTTAGGCAAAGTTGGTCCTCTGCTGGGGAGGCTGTTTGCATACCCAGAATTGGGATGCTGCATTTGTGTCTGCTGGTCATGCATAAGCTATTGCTGAGAAATAACCTTTATTTTGGCAGGAGTGCATACTAATATGCACATAAATGTTGGATTCATGTGCAGATTAAAACAAAGCTGGCAGTTGAGTTGTGTACTGGGAGGAATACACTGAGATGATCCTTCTTCAAAGCAAACTTGCACATCCCAAGTAAGCGGGTCAAAATGTTTTTTTCTTGGTCCTGCCAAGTATTTAGTATTCCTGAGCAGGGCAGTACTAGCTGGTCCCCAAGCAGCTTCTGCTCTTCCAGGACATTGCTAGTGGCTAATGTTGGTGTGTGGCTTTTAAAAATGCAGTAGCTCTTTTATATCTTTCTAAAGGTTGGAAATGTACAAAATGTACAAAAGTTTACATGAGGTCCAGTAGGACCATTTGAGTTGACTGAAGTTTAGCACCTTAGAAATTTTGCAGGTCTCAATAAAAAGAGTTAGGAAGAACTGCTGAACAATTGAAATACAGGTTAATGTATGGCATGTGCTGTTGAAAAATCTCATTTCTGAGGCATCCATAACATCCCTTCAAACAACCTTGTCTGTTGTTACCAAGGTTATGAACACCATCAAGGATATGAACACCGTAGGATGAGTTGCAGGAGGACAAACAACGAAACATTTTGGGATTTTTTTCTTTTTTTTTCTCTAGGAAATAAAAGGGAAGTTTTTAGCCTTTCCATTAGAACAGTAAGTGCATGAGGGACATGTTTGTTTAGAACCTATAAAGCATTTTAAGTATAATTTCCTAAAACTTCCACAGGTTCTGTGGTTGGTTTTTTTTTTTTTTCTGGGGTGGAATGGGGAAGGGAGACAGGATATTTTTAAGAAAATCACTATCCTGGCATTATTTGCTGTATTTATGTGGGTTCAAACTTAAACAGGGGAAGTTTAGATTAAATATAAAAAGAAGTTCTTCACAGTGAGGGTGGTGAGGCACTGGAATAGGTTGCCCAAGGAAGCTGTGAATGCTCCAACCCTGGCGGTGTTCAAGGCCAGGTTGGACAGAGCCTTGGGCGACATAGTTTAGTGTGAGGTGTCCCTGCTCATGGCAGGGGGGTTGGAACTAGATGATCTTAAGGTCCTTTCCAACCCAAACCATTCTTTGATTCTATGATATGTTTAAATACATGGGTAGCGATGCTGTGAAATGACTGTATCCTCCTTTTGCCACAAGAGGGCTGTATTTTCCTAGAATTAGATTTTAAAAGACCCCCAACAAATTGAGATACTGATTTTTTGTTGTCGTTTTCTTTATATCACACACTTACCAGAGTATTAAAATGGCCGTGAATGTAGTGTCTGGTAGGATGCATAGCATGCAAGGAGATACTCATAAGCTGAATGCTTTAAGTAGAACAGAATGAATTATTTCCCATTGGGCAGGGTCATGAATTTTTTGGTTTTGACCATGCTGTGGAACATGCATAATTAGTGTAATGGTATGTTGTGGAAGTTTGGGTACAGTTTTCATGGTGCTTTTCAAGGAGGACTTGATCCCAGCTGTGGAAAATAAGACACTTGTACAGCGTTTGCAGTATTCTGGGTGTCCGCTTCCCTACAGCCCTTTTCTTGCTCTTGGATCTTCTTGCATTCCTCAAGGATCATGTTGCAAGTCATGTACGATACTTTAAAAAGCGTTGTGTGTTAGTGTGCTGGAACAATAGAAATAAACACAGGCGTTATAAAGAAAAGATATTTTTTTCCTTTAGGATGAGAAAATATTTCAAAGCTCAGTTAGTCTTAGTACTTTTGTCTGTGATTCCAACTGAATACAGCAAAGATAAAGAGTAAAAGGGGCTATTGCTTATCCTTTCCAAACAAGAAATTATCCAGAAAGATATGGATGAAGCTCAGATTAAGTCCTTTCTCAGATCAGTCCTTTCTGCTTGAAAGAAGGGTTTTTGCAGTTTGTACATATCTTAAACTGAAAAAAAAAAATATAAAAAAGCATGACCTTGCAAAGTGCTAAGCAGCTGTTGGAGGTGTTGATTTTCTCATCTCCCACTGGACTAAGCACCTCCGTAGGTTGTTTGGTGCACTAAAAAAGGACCTTTGGCATGTGTTGTTAGAAGAAAATAATGCAGCTACAAAAAGTGTTCGATTTGTACTAGAGATTGTGCTGTCCCCAGCCTGTTTTTTCTTTTCTGCTGGTGAAAGTAGAGCATATTGAATGCATTGCCTGCTGTGAAGTACATAACACTAATATTCATGTGTATGTTTTGGAAAGTTGCTCCTTTCACTCAGTTGTCATAATAGAATTTTGTTATGTTTGTAAGAGTTTGGATAGTGCCTGACAAATAGAGCACTCATACTGAAACTATCTAAAACTCAAACTGGCATAGGGTGTGTTTGCTTGTGTTATTTCATGGTCTTGTATTTTGAAAACCATTTGCCAACAGTAACTGTTCCTGTCCATGAGGAGAGTGTCATGAGAAACCCATCATAGCTGCTAATGTTATGCAGCAGAAATACTTACTTTTTTTTTTTTCTTTGAGGGCTTTTTCCACCTCTGATTTTCTTTTGTATGCATTTTGTTTATTACTTTTTTTTTTTGCTTTTCTAGGTCTGGGTGGGTTCAGTCACAGAAATAACTATTGATGACCTCTGTGCAGAAGACAAGGACTCCTCACCATCAGACCTGATATATTCCATTACTCCACCTAGCAATGGGCACTTGGTTCTGAAGTCTTCTCCAAACAAGAACATCCTTAGTTTTACCCAGGCTCATATAATTGAAAGGCAGCTGGTATTTGTACACAATGGTATGTGGTTTCAAAAGTACCGCCTCTGTTACCAAAATACTGCTCCTATCTAGTAGATTTGTAATCCTTTGAAGATCTCCTTGTAATGTCACAAAAATCTCAAAGCACCAGTTATGTGATACATGGTCTCACAAACTAAACAGGAAAGGGTCTGATGACTACTTTAATGTATGCTTACCAAGGAACCTTGGTGTATTAGTGGTGCTGTTGGTAGCAGCCTTCTTTCTGAATGCAGGTTTACAGAGAGGAACATTGTCATGCAGCTTTCAGAGGTAGGAAATCCATTTTTTTGACCTTTGTCATTGAGAATCTCCTGGAACCTTTGTTGTCTTGCTACAGTGCAGAGCTACTCATGTACCAACAGTCTTTCAGATACCTGTCACAGTATAGTTGTGTTCTTGAACAGCTCTGAGCAATGAAGTTATGGTTCATCTAGGTGATGTCAACCTCCTTTTCAGGCTGTAAAGGAATTCAGCTTTAACCATTGTGTCCTTTCTGCCAGTGGCAGAGCTAGAGATCAGGTGGTTTGTGCTGCTGCTACAGAGAGAATATGAGGGGAATAAAAGTAAAGTGGCAGTGCTGGGAAGCCACAGGAATGAACATCCCAGCAGGGTTCCAGCCAGAGGAAGAGATTGAGCTTTTACAGGGCTAAAGCTACTTTTTTCCTGTTCCAGCTCTATTATCATTTTACCTCAGCTGAAAGGAGGTGCTAAAGAAGGAATAAACCAGTTTTGGGGAAGATGATGGAAGAGGTACTCTCCTGCCAGCCCTGAGGAAGGCTCCTTTGGGTGCAACAGTCACTCTAGGTCTATGCTGTCTTCATGAGGGTTGGTTGCAGGTTGAAGTGCTCTGACTTCCATGCTCTGTCTTGCAGAATGCATATGTGTTGCTGAAATTGTTTTACAAGCAGCTGCTGGTGAGCTGTATGTATACTGCTCAAATAATTTGCTCAGGCAAAAAAAGATTAAGAGCATGGCAAAAGTGAGCCAGCTGTTTAAATTGTTTCGAGGGAGACTTTGACGTGCAAAAACGCCTATGGTGTTAGGATGATGGTAGTCTCAGTGTGAGGAAATTAATCCAGTCTGTGCTCCAGAAAGGGAAAATTAACATCTGCAGTCTTAAGAAGTGAATCTTGATTAATAAAAGCAAAACTAACAGCAGTTTTAATTTTCCAGTGAGTGGGAGTGTGGGTTGTATTGTAAATTGGAAATGTAAAATTGCCTGGGTGACCTGTCACCTCTTACAGCTGCTCTGGCCTGCCGTCTGCCCAGCCTGATGGCCTCCAGGGTTCCAGAAAGTGCTTTGCTTCTTTTCCTTTCTCAGTCTGTGACATTTCTCCTTCATGTTGGACTGTTGGTAGAAGTGTACTTATTACTCCAATGTTACTGCTCCTAGCTTTGTCCAAGGGGCTTTCCTTGTCTGATTGCTGTCATTCAGCATTTTGCCCCTTTTCTCTTGCCCCCTTTCTCTTCAGCTGCTCTGTCACTTGTCTTCAGTCTTCTGGTGTGTGCTAGATTCTTTGGCTTCTACTGGGAAGTACTCTACTTCATGTTCTGCACAGCCTGGTGTCTACTTTTCGTGCTCACTCTAGCCCTTCCCAAGGAGAAGAGCAGCATCTTCTTGGCTGAGGCAGCTCTTCCATCCCCTACCTGCTCCTCATGGCACCATGGATCTTTTATATTGGTACATGGCAGTGAATCAGGGTCTTTTGTACTACCAGAGAAAGTACTACTGTACTTTGCTTTTATGCCTCTAATGTTAGACCTCATAAAATTTTCCCTTCATCTTTGCTCAGCCTTGCGAGTTACATTATGCTACTTATTCGTGCTGTGACTTGCAGATCTCTCTCTTTGTTCTCATGTTTTCCCCTTAAATTTTGTGTTTGTTTCGTCTATAATCCCCGATTTTCTGTCACCAGCATAAATGCAGAATTAGAACATAACTTTCTGATCCTGTATTCCTCTTTCAGTATCAGAATTCCCTCCCTTTTCCACCCTCGCTCTACCCCAGGGTGCTCCTATCCTCCTTTCACAGTATGGGGTCTGCCCTTAAACAGTGTCTGTTTTTTTTCCCTTAGGGCAGTACTGAACTCTTGCTGGTTCTGAATTCTCAGTGTCTTTTCAGTGCAGTACAGCCCTTTTTCTGGTGTCCTTTTAATCACATCTGATCAGATAACGCCTTTAAAAATCAATTGTGATAAAATAATACATGCTCCACCCAAGCAGCACTTCAGGATTTAGGTCTGTACATGACTGCCAGTGACAAAATGTGTGAGTTGGGCAGTTGACTTGCATTAGCCAAAAATACAAGTGAGGTTAGGTAAGCCTTTTTTTTGCAACCTGATGCAAATAGTAGACTTCTCAATGCCTTTTTTTAAATGTGCAACTACTTCTGCATTTTTATCAAGAGAGAACATCAGAGAATAAAAACTTTTAAAATAAAAACAATATGATCTGATCTTGCAGAACTGCTTTAGTGCCTGGCTGGGTATAAGAGCATTGCCTAGGGGAGTTGTTAACTATTATCTCAGAACCCACGTTTGATTCTTCTGGTATGCTAATTTGTAGTTCAGCAAGGAGTACTGATCTTTATGTGAAGGTACATGACACTCTCTCACTTTCAGGATATATATGCATGTAGCAGTATCTCATGGCTAAGTTGGGCAAACCAAGTAGATGAGCATTTAATGTTTTAATTTTTCATTCTCTCTTTCTGCCTAATTAAACAGTCTGGGGAGCCTCCACTTAAAGCAATAAGTCAGTTCTGAGACATATATTTTTACAGGAATCCACTCAGACTCCTGGAGGTATTTTGCTATTGCTTGTGCCAAAGTACATACAGGTCGTAAGATTAAAGAAAAAGATGTGCATTTATTATGAGTACACATAACCTCTGAAACAGTTTAAGCTGTGACAACATAGGCTCTTCAGCAAAGCTGAAGCAAAGTGAAGAGACAAAGGAAGCAACCTGGTATTTGATTCAGTCCTTAAAATGTAAATCTAAATGAAAGAACTTTCCAGTTGATTTTGTCCCCAGATTCCTTCTTTGCCAAAATGTGACTTATTAAGTACTTTGGTCCCTCCTAAGATACAATACAAAGGAGTAGGCACTCTGGGAGTCACTGTCTCCCCAAGTTTAACTTGTTTTCAGCTCCACTGTGGTCAGTGAAGAAGGAAAGAAAGGGGCACTCTGCTGATTTACACCTAAGGGATATCTGGCCTTCAGTGTTAAAAATAGCCAGTAGTTCATCCTTGGAAAGGTGTTTTCTGCATTATAAATTTATTCTAATTAAGGTAAAAAGGTACTGGTAAAAAATTGCTTCAGGATTACTTTGGATATATTTCACTGTAGCCAAGCGCAAAAGGTGTCCAGTGCATGCTTGCATGTTTTGGACGACAGACAGAATAATACAAGAATAAATTTTCTTTTTTATTTTTTCTACAGGAGCAATGTCTGGAGGCTTCAACTTTCAGGTGACAGATGGTTTAAACTTTGCACCTCGACAGATTTTTAGCATAACAGCTCAGACACTAGTCATTAGCCTTGAAGTGAACAAAGGACTCGGAGTCTTCCCAGGTCTGTTTTTAAAGATTATTGTGATTTCGTACACTTGAGGAAGTTGCATATGTACAAATATGTATACTTTGTTCAGATAGCTAACTGGCTAAACTATAGAAAACTGTACCTGGGAACATCTATTTGTCTGATTTTTAAAAGAACATTTGTGTTTTCTCAAACAATGTGTTGCTTTATTGTTTTAGAATCTTTAATGTGCTTGGAGTCATGGAAATTGGCAGTGAAACATATAAGTGAAATATGCAAGTCCTCCTAAGCTCTCAACATTCCCCATTCAGATTTGTTTAAAAGCTCTATGTTATATTTATATATTTAGAGGTGTCTTAGCTGGTTGTATTTTGCCTGGTGAAAGCAGAGTGAAGCTTGTGTCCATAGGAGCAAATATAAACTCGCCAGATTGCTACTTTGCTTTCTTCTTGTTTGAACTGAGTTATGTAGAGCAGCATAGATGAATCAGAAGGACTGAAGTCTTTGATGTGTATTTGTGCATTTGGAACTAGTTGGATCGAGAGCTGAGTATTTTTTTGGTTAAATCCTACTTGTGCAGGAGTTAATGTGTTAAGAGAGCCTCAGCAAAGCCATTTACTGCTTTGCATTGGCAGGAGTAATCCCTCACTGAGTTAATAATCTAAGAGGACTAAAGCAAAAATGAAGATTGGTCTTCTCTCAGCAATGTCTTGCATCACACTTTCATGTGTGCTACCTCCTTTTTTGCTCTGAACATGATCTATACGGACAGAGAGAGACTGGGAATTGGTAAAACTCTAGAGGTATTAAACTATACCTTGACTTACTAATTTGATACAGAAGAAGAGCACTTTAGTTTCTTAAACTTGCTGGGTGTAAGCTGCATCAGCACAGGCTTGCAACAAAATCTACTTAAGCACAGGCAACAAAAAATGAGATTGTAGCAGCATGATCTTCTAATTCAGTCAATATAAATGGGATTCACATAAATCTACTTAAAAAGCTTATTAACCTGTGATTTGGTCTGTAAGGTTGCCTCAGGCACAGGGATTTACAGAAATTCTATCTTAAGCCAAAAATAATTGTAAGAAAATTATGCATGATACTTCCATAGAAAGCAAAGACTCTAGGCTATAAATCTGTTCTCCAGTTTGCAAAGTACAATATTTCTTTCAGCACTGCAAGCTGTGTTCAGCTAAGCCTACAGTTTTTCCTCAATTCTTGCTTACTTTGGTTTAGCAAAACTCTTTTTTGGTGTTAAAAAATATTATTAGCTTTTTAATGTGTTTGCTTTATGATACTTTTAAAGGACATTCTGGAGGTGTATGGGCTTCAGCTGTACTTGCTGATCATGAAATGACTATTACAGCAATCATGCTGCAAAATGGTTAATACACATAAAAACAATAGCCAGTGTCCTGTTATATTTTGTAGCACTGCAGGAAAAGTTAATTTTGAGACAGCTTGAAGAATTGTCTCTCTAGGCAAGTAAAAATTGAAAATATCATGAAGAAATTGCCATGTTTTCATGACTGTGTGTTCTCTCAAGTATATTGTTCTGCAATTTTATAAGAGCATGTACTGCTGTCTTCTTTTGTGTTGGATATACCAGATTTGTTTATATGATTCATGGATTTTTTTTCTGTTTAACAGAAGCTTGTTTTATTTGGTGTGCTCAGAAAACTAACTGCTAGATAGATTATGTTTTTCTTATGTATGCCAGATACCTAAAGTGTGAGGGTTTACTTTCCTCAGGAAAGCAATTGATCAAGGAAGGAATGAACTGGATTGCTCTTTGAGAAGGAAAGGCAGCCTTTCTTATAGGTATTTGTAAGAAGAGTTGTCTGAGCAGTCCATAGATGAGATGATTCGTAACTGTTTAGGAGTAATAGGCAGAATGGTCCTTACAAAGCACTTTCCAAATCGTAAATGTAGGCAATTAAAAATGGGTACCAGAATTATTAGGCACCAGTGATGGCATTATGCTGATGAGTTCTACTTGTCTGGATTAGTTTTGCCCTACTTCGCATCACTCATCATTGTTGTGTGTCTTCCTCCCCACCTCTGTTCATTTCGCCTGTGTTTGTTTTGGTTGCTTTTGCAACCTCTCTGCTTTCGTGTTTGGGAACAAGGAGACAGTGTTCTCACTTCCCTTTCCTTCACCCAGTCTGCTGACTCTTCCTGTCAAGGTGTCAGACCACAGCAGAACTACTGCAGGTGCTGGAAAAGGTTCTCAAGTCTGAAGGCAGAAGTGGGTAAAGGAGCAGGTTGTGTTTGGTAGAGGATCTCATTTTTACAGGAAAGTGTGAGAGACTTTATTGTCTCTAGACAGTATGGCTCTAGACTGTATTTCATCTTGTTTAATGAGTGGCATCTGCACTGTGATGGTGATGGTGTGATAACCTGGTGCTGTTATGAAAAATTGGAGTGGTAACTTCCATCAGTGAAACATGAGCATGTCTGAGAGTTGCTCTGTCTTCCTCTGTTAAGGCAGTGAGGCCTGATCTGTGTAAGTAGGAGGTTATTGAGAAATAACTGTGTTTGCAGATGCACATGATCTGATTAACTGTTGCTTTCAGTTGTACATTCCTGATCACATCTGCTGTACATACAACACAAAGTCATTGCTTCCGTCTCTGCCTGTCATGCAAAAAAGCGTAGAGAGAGGAAGAGGAGGGAGACTTCTTGAGTTAGATATAGTGTGGAAGAATTATTCTAGATCTGAGGGACTGCTTTACTTTTGAAAGCAGTATGGACAAAGAGAGGCATAGGAACATAGGAAGGGGAAAACAGGCAGAGTCAGAAGATATCATTTCATTATAACAACTCTATTTCAAAGTAGATGTGATTTGAACCAGGGCAGAAGTACATGCAAACAGTCAGAATCCTGATGTTACTAATGGCTTTCAAAACATCACCATTCTTTGGTTTGCTTACTATATTTTTTCTTCTGATTATTATAGCAGGAAAATGTTGTGTTATTCCTGTATAACC
Source organism: Nestor notabilis (assembly GCF_000696875.1). Taxonomy (NCBI): domain Eukaryota; kingdom Metazoa; phylum Chordata; class Aves; order Psittaciformes; family Psittacidae; genus Nestor; species Nestor notabilis. The sequence goes on along the minus strand of NW_009925930.1, from coordinate 113,235 downwards.
ATTGATCTTTGTTGAAGATGGATTGATAATTCAGGCTTCCAGGATATATACTACCAGCATCTGAAATTATGTATTGGTACCTATAAAAGCTTATAGCTCAAGAAAAAAAGAAAATATAAGAATGGAGCAGAAGTAGGAGCAGGGAGAGAAGAATTATGGGAATCTCTTGCTCCTCCAAAAGTATCTTTAAACATGTACCATGAAACAGTGCATCAAAAAGAAGACAAATAAACTTTTTTTTTTTAATAATAAAATTAGTATGTTTGGTTTTGTCAGCTATATCTAAATTTGTTTTGGTTTCACTACATGCCAGGAAACTCTTTATAATCTTTAAACCAGAAGGTACTGGTTAATGTGGTGCTATGTATTAAAAGGATTTTGTTATCTCTCAGTCTCCATCCATCTTAATAATATATTATTTCAGCTCAGGATATTGTTTCTGTAATGTGTTTAATTCAGTATTTATATTTTAATTTAATTTCATGAAAATCTTCTTTCATACCGATAAAGTGTGGTTCAAGCTTCCAGTAATAATCGATTTTGGTTTGTGTGTTCACTAGAAAGTTTGCTGTGTTGAGGCTTTTCCTTGCCAAATCACCCTGCCTTCTGTGGGCAACTGGGATTACCAGAAACATTAACAGTGGTGACTGGAGTTTGAATTCAGTTCTAGACATGTAATTTAGGAACAGGGATTCTTATACATGCTGTATTCTTTACTTTGGGTTGTTTTTGCAGAAGCTAGTGTTTAATGATTACATGTGCTGAAAAGAACTGCAGTTTCTTCATTTATTATAAAACCAAGGTACATCCTATGATGGGCTTTTTGATTGAAAAAACTGTAGAAGAGTTCTAACTAGAAGGTAACTATGAAAAGGGTAAACCTGCTAATCTTATAAAACATTACTAAAATGCTAAGTAGAATAGTTAGGTGAGAGGGTGAGTCATGCATACAAAACTTGCCCTTTGGGGCCCTTTGCTCTTTCAAATCTGTGTTACTTATAATTGACATTTTTTTAGGTTCCAGGAAACCTATTTCACAACATGATCTGAAAGCTGTAACCAGTGATGTGACCAGTGCAGGAAACAGAACTATAACTTTTATGATTGTAACTTCCCCAAAGCTTGGAAGGCTGATCAGAGTAAATTCTGATAATACTACTCAGGAAATCCTCAGTTTTACGCAGTCTATGGTAAGCATTTACTTTACAATACCAAGTTCAGGGGTAGATTGTTACTTGAAAGGGCATCTCAGTTGCTTGTTCTTTGTCTGATCCATTTATATGTGTTAAATAACCAGGCATATGTGACCCATCGGTGCAATCACCCAGATTTGCTGTGTCATTAAATATCTGGCATCTAGTAATGAATGCAGGAGGAGCCTTTTTTCCCCTCTACTTGGATACTAGCAGGGTCTTGGCAATTTCCACTGTTTTGCTTGTAACAGTATTTTTCAAAAAGAGCTGTTCTGGTGCCATTAACCAGCAGTCCGAAGTTGGAAGCCTTTAGTTTTTGGCAGAAGGAGTAGCCTTTTGCTCTATGAAAAGTCCAAGTAAGAGATTAATTTCAGCTGTGCACAGTCCTCATGGATGTCCCCAAGAGGACTTTTATTGACTTGATTGGCTGTGATATTAAGTGTTTAAAGAATCTTAGCTGTGATACAGGGTCTCATACTTGAACAACTAAAACGTGGCAGCTCACATAACCTGATGGAAAACATACTTTTGTAACTGAGATTACTTCTGTCTGTGTGCAGAATCTGAATATAACTGTGAGCTCTGAATGCAGTAAGTTATTCTGAGAAAATCTAAATGTTAGAGATAAAAGTAGTTCAATATTATCACTTTACTGAAGGAAAAATTAAGAGATAATTTGGTCTTAACCTACATTTACAGATTTTAAAAGTAGCTATTTGATTAGTTTATATGAAGGAATGAGAAAATCTATTGGCCAGAAATTGAAACTTGACCAACAAAACCTGGAAAAAATGCATTCTTATTAGTTATCATCAAACTTTGAAACAACCTGGCCAAGGACTGTGGTGGAATGAATCTCCACTTGAACATTATAAATCAAGATGAACACAGAATGTTGTAATCCCATTGTAAAAGCATTGTAATCCCATTATGATACTGCTCTTGTTGCAATAGTTGCCAAGTTTTGTCTTATGTTCTGATGGAGATGAACTGTATAATGACAATGTTCCCTTCTGTTCCTAAAATCCATGATTTTTACGAGCATTAGGTGAAACGGTTAAGCATGTCAGACAAGTAAGTCTTTCAGCTAAGGGTCTGGAATTCTATACTTTTGCCTATGGATATGATCTTTATATATGTTTATCAGATAGCGCCGTGTCAGAACATACCACTTACTCTCTATGGCTTTAGTTCTTACTAATGTAGAGCTAAATTTCCTTTGAACTTTGTAAATTGCATAAGGATTTGAGCTGCAATAATGTGTATGCTTTTCTTCTCTGTTGGAGGTATTTATATTGGCCATTTGTGCTTCAAACAAAGTAGAGCTAAGTGACTTACTGCAGGTAGAATTAATGTATCATAACCAGCATGCTGTTTATTTTGGTACAGAATGAGGTATGAGGGAGAGAAAAGAGATACTAAATAAAGCTTTCACTATTTAGTGTGTTGTAGCCACATGAAGCAAAATGACATTGATCTTGCAAACATATTCTCTATGTAATGGAGAATAAGACATTACATTTCTTTTTGGTAATAAGCAGCTTGTAAATCTGATGTGAATTGAAGATACTAGTTCTTTGGGTTTTCATTGACTTAATTCTGTATTGTGGAACATGAAATTTCACTCCTGAAAAATACTATGCAGCTAGCTTATAAAGGTTGTTGGCAATTTTGCTATGATTCTGAACTTTTCCCTGTGCCCTCTGGCTTATTGCTTCATTGCCAAAAAAACACTATAATTGAAATCACTACTGCGTAATACTTTCATGGACAGTTGTTCTCCAGCCAATATAAGAAAATTAACTGTGCATTAAACACACTTGAATAACAGTACTTTTCAATGTGATGCGTGGTTTTGGTTTTTTTTTTCCTCTGGCAATACTTTCTATGGTCTCTTAGAAATACTTTCATCTTGCCACAAGACACAGTTTTTTTGTTATATTTAAAGTCATTACAGAGCTAAACAGAAATCCTTACCAATCCCATTTTCTTCTTAGCCGAGATACTAGCATGGTCTTGCAACTGAAAAAAAACCCCAACTTATTAAGATTGATACTAAACACTGTTGGATTTAAAGAATGCATATTGTGCCTGTTCTTGTTACAGATACTAGCATTCTCCAACTTGAAGTCCTAGAGACATGCTTTGGAAAGTTGTCCTGAACCAACATATCCTTTTAGTATCAATTTTGTTTGTTTTGTCCAGTAATAGCCATTAAGAATTAAATCAGTATAGAAAAAGCATAAACTTGGAGATGTGCATATAGGATTTTATCACATCAGTCTGAATTTTTAGACAATGAGATGGGATGGTTTTGAGGCTGCTTAGAAAAACGACCCTGAAATCCCTGTTTCCCTAGTGGGGATTCCTGGTGGGGGCTGTTGCAGTAATTTCAGGATTAGCTCTTTCTGTAGTCACAGCTCAGACTCTGTACTGCTGAAGTGCTTCATGTGTGATGGCAGCGGGGGGTGTGTGCGTGTTTTCTTATTTTCACACCTTTCAAGCATATATGATAGGAAAACATGCTAGTGAGTTCCTTCAGGATGTTTACAACCTGTTATGAATAGTAAACTAAGAACCAGCACTGTCTCAGACAAGGATCTCTCTGGCCTTTATAAACTAGCAGGTGCAAGCCAGGTCAGTAGTTCCCTGGGAAGTTGTCAAAGATTTAATAGGTATAGCTGTCTTCTCTGCAGGCCAGTGAATGAGTTATCAAGCAGACCAGACACTGAATCTACTGGATGAGATTTAGGAAGTGTTCTGGTCTTATGGTTATTAGGAATCCTATTGCAGTTTCAAGGTATCATGGTATTGATTTTAAAGTGTAGGTGTAGAATGAGAATCCTAGTCTGAAAATACTGCCTTTTGATTTGGGACCTAAAGAGGTAAACAGTTGTATCTTGTATAAATATCTTTGAAAATTTACTGCAGCATTTTGCAGTACCTAGGAGCTAAGACACTCATGCTGGGATTGATAGGATTCTCTTGAATGTGATGATCTGCAAGGTTAGTGAAGGCAGGTATAGGACAAACCAGGTTCTTTCCTGACTCTTAGGAATCCCCTTCTTACTGTGATGTAGAAATTTTTCACTAAGTATTCTCATCAGCTCTTGGTTATAAGTGAGAGTGTATTTCAGTGGTCATTGCACTTCCTTCCGGTTTCTATAGTTTCTTACCAATTGTATTTGCCTATTCATCATGAAATACCTGCATCAGAGTCCCTTTCAAGCCTTCAGTCTTTCATATGCTTTTTCAGGACAAGGAGTTCAGCCCCACTGGTATCCTTATAAAGAAAAACCTCTAGATATGGAACTCCAGTTCATTGAAAGTACAGTCCAGCTAAGCTCCTGTTTGCCATTGCTAGTTTGAGATAAGTTTCTCAGTGTTTTATATCTGTGTTCTTCACATGAGGTCTTCACTAAGCATTCATGCACAGTAACGTTTCACCTACCTTCAGGTAGGCTTGTCTGGTAACAGAGAGTCCATCTTAAGAGAAAGAAAATTGTGAGATAATCTCAGTATATGTTACATACAGGCTTGATTGATGGGCTGAGGCCAATTGTAGGAGATCTAAGACTAACTGCTGGGTCCTGCACTTGGGCCACAACAACACCGTGCAATGCTACAGGTTTGGGGAAGAGTGGCTGGAAAGCTGCTTGGCAGAAAAAGACTTGGGGGTGTTGGTCAGCAGCTGGATGAACATGAATAGTGTGGCAGCAAGGCCAGGGCAGTGATCATCCCCCTGCACTGGGCACTGGTGAGGCTGCACCTCGAATCCTGTGTTCAGTTCTGGCCCCTCACTGCAAGAGAGACATTGAGGTGCTGGAGCTGGGCCAGAGAAGGGCAATGGAGCTGGTGAAGGGTCTGGAGCACAAGTGTGATGGGGAATCGCTGAGGGACCTGGGGGGGTTTAGTCTGGGGAAAAGGAGGCTCAGAGGGGACCTTATCACTCTCTATCTGAAAGGAGGTTGTAGTGAGGTGGGTGTCAGTCTCTTCTCCTAGGTAACAGGCAATAGGATAAGAGGTTGCTCCAGGGGAAGTTTAGATTGGCTATGAGGAAAAACTTTTTCACCAGAAGTGTTGTTAAGCACTGCATCAGGCTGCCAGGTGTGGAGTCACCATCCCTGGAGGTATTTAAAAAATGTGTAGATGTGGCACCTAGGGACATGGTTTAGTGGTGGGCTTGGCAGTGCTGGGTTAATGATTGGACTTGACTGTGAAGTTTTTTTCCCATGATTCTGTATACACTGTGTGGTCTAAGGTACAAGATCTCTCTTGAACAGTGTTCCGAATACTTTTTTGCCTCTCCTTACACTTCCGTGTTTTAAATCCCTCTCCTCTTATACCTGTGGCTTCCCTTCGCCTGAAACAGGTGGATGAAGGTGTGATCATGTATGAGCACTTACATGCCGAGTCAGCTGGCTGGAGTGCAGAAGATTTCTTCTCATTTACTGTCTCCTCTCCGCCATCGGCGCTGGACCTCCAGGTGTTCCATATTGTCATTTCATATGAAATTACAAGGCATGATCAGAACAGTCGTCTTCTGGCAAATACAGGTAAAGACGCTGTACGGTTTGGGCTCCAGGTTGGTTTGGATCTGTTAGGATTCTAATGAATAAATGTGAAAAAACAAAGGCTACTCTCATCTGTAACAAATTACTAAAATCCTTCTTTAGCAGAGTGCAGTGTAGATAGTAGCTTGGAAACCTGCATCACTATGTCTTTAAAAATGAGATTAAGTACCTGCATTTGGTCCTTCCAACTGCTGTATTCTAGATTTTGCTATACCGTAGGTGAAAAGCTTTTGGAATATAGGTATTTCTTTAATCTTAATGTATGCATCAACCGAAAATCATGTCTCTCGTATGTGACTGTATTTTAAAAATAGTGGTAATGTATTCTTAGCCATGACATATGGAAATCAAGGATATCATGAAGGAGAATCTTTACTGAGCATCGTCAGTGTTTGATATCTAATTTCTTAAACATTGCAACTATAAAATAGTCAATTTCTAAGATTCTCTTTACCTTTCTGCTAGGTGCCATAGTCCAGGAGGGAGGTAGCGTATTAATCAACAGAACAAATCTAGATGCTTCAAATCTATTGGTTAAGCTACCTAAGTTGCAGCGCTCCATGTATGAAGTCTGGTATCAAGTTGTATCTTTACCCCAACATGGCGTGGTTGTTGTTGGAGAAAGAAACATTACCAATGAAAAACCCAACTTCTCCCAGTACATACTGAACAAATTTGGAATTGTGTATGTACATGATAATTCTGAATCACTTAAGGACAATTTCACATTTGCTGTTTGGTTAAACCTAAAGAGCAAGTCTGCAACAAAGCCCCATGGCGAAGTTTTAGAAGAGATGTTTAATATCACAGTTGCTCCAGTGAATGATCAAGCTCCAGAATTGAAGACTAAAAGGCTGTACTTGAAAGTCTTGCAGGGAGATGTGTCAGTGCTGGGGTCAGAGAATCTGAAAGTTGAAGACCTAGATAATGCCCCAGTTGAGCTCAAGTACACCATTGTTAATAACCCCAATAATGGTTATTTAGCAATGAAAAGCAATCTCAGTGTCTCTATAAATGATTTCACACAAGCTGATGTTGACAACGGTAAAGTTTGGTTTGTACAGGATGGAAGTTCATCTTCTGGGGTATTTTATTTCAGTGTGACTGATGGTAAACATCGCCCTTTATACAAGCTATTCAGTCTTGAAGTCATACCAATCACTCTTGTCCTGGTCAACCTGACCAGTGTTGCACTTCCACAGGGCCAGACATCTGTCAGTATTACTAACGTTCAGCTTTCAGCTGTCACAAATGGAAAAAGCACTAATATCATGTATGAAATAACTCAGCCACTCAAATATGGGCACCTGATGATTGGAGATGAAAAGGTTACTAAATTTGAGCAAGCGGATTTGTACACAGGAAAGCTGTCTTACCACCTGACAAACTTCACTGCGCCCAAAGAAGTACTAGAGTTTATGCTTTTCACTACAGAATGCAATCTAACAGGACAAGTGCTGAACATCACAGTGAAGCCTCTAGTACAAGTTGTATCAGACATGCAGATTTCAAATCAAGCAGCTTATAAATTCAGAAGCAGTGACCTGGATGCTTCCGAGCTAGCTAATTTGACAAATAGCAATCCTAGATTTGAAGTGATAGTGCCCCCGTCTCATGGAAGGATTGTAAAGAAAAGGTTTGTGAATGATGTAGTGTTCGAAGACATTCAGACGTTCACCCAGTCTGACATTGATAGCGGTGTTGTGCTTCTAGATATCGATACGAATATGACAGGCGTTGATCTGCTAAATGACTCATTCACATTTATACTTAGGGCAGATGCTGTCCAGCCTGCTGTTGGCTGTTTTCAGTATTCCATTGTGCCACACAGCCCCCCACTTGTGCAGGGTTTTACAACCGAAGTGCCTTCCTTAACCAGCGTGACCACTTTAAAGATTCACACTACCTCAAAGGGCAAGGCAGCAGCCCCCTTTCAGAATGGAAAGCCTACAGCAGCACCACAGGAGACTGAGCCAACCATCTGGGCAGGTCAGAACCACTGGAAAAATCTACATGAGGAAGGTCCATTTCTAAATCTGGCAATGGGAACAAGTGGATCTGCAGGGACTAAGACCACAATCCAGGGTAATGCCAGGAGTCCCAGAGAGCAGGCAGATCAAAGTAGCAACCCTTGGTACATCATTATCCCCCTGATCCTGCTGTCTGTGCTCCTCATTGTTGCTGTCATTTCTGTGTGCATTTTGCTAATGTGTCAGAAGAAAGAGAAGACAAAACCGCTCGTCAAAAGTCAAACAGATGCAGTCCTCAGTAGTCCAGATCAATATCTGGAACGGAGCTTGACTGTACCCAGTGTTACAGTGACTCCTCTCCTGAAGGAGGTTGAGAGAAATACAGCCTTACCATCCATGACAGTAAGACATGAACAGCTGCTTCCTGCGGTGGTTTCTCTGACTGTAGGACAGTCTTCTCAAAACAGCTGGTTAAACCTTGATCCTGAAATGATACAGTACTGTCGAAAAACAAACCCAACTCTGAAGCGCAATCAGTACTGGGTGTAGTTACAGCCAGTTTTGGTCATGCTGATTGATGTAGTATGGAAAAGAGAGTACACATTGTTCACATATAATTTGTTCTTTATTAAACTTATTTATTATAGGTCAAATGATGCACTGTTAGGTGAAATCAATATACATGTGAAATAATAATAAAAATCTTACTGATCACAGTGGGGATAAAATAAGATTTCCAGTTGGTACTTCAATGCAGAATTTGGCCCTATAGATTTTGAATGCACCCTGTGTATGCATATTTTTAGTTACTGTTGCAGGGGTAAAATAGAATGTTCTGTCACGGGTTATATTATTTTTAATGTGATTATTTTTTTTGAAGAATGAAGTTGGCTATTGAAGTCTGGTATTTTTCCTGAACTACCACTTCTATCTGAAGAACTTTCAACTGTTTCTGTAAGTAATTGCCAACATCAAGTTGTCAAGGTGCTAATCTCAGTAATGTCAATTTGACCCAAAGGCTCTTCAGACACCAGTACTAAAGAAACAAAGCTGTTATTATTTTGACAAGTATTCATCTGGGACATAGAACTGGAAATCTAGAATTCAATTCAGCAGTGACAGTATATGAGAATTCCAGTAAAATAGTCTTGCTGTGAGATATTTGTTCTTTTTTTTACTCTTCCTTGATACCGAACTGTAGCCTTTAATGTCTGCGAACTGGTAAAATGTATCCATGACCCCTAATCTGCATGGCAAAAACTGTGCCTCTGCCAGTCAGCCTGTCAGCTGTATTATCTTTAGGCTTGGGTTATGTCTGGCAGTACACATCAAAATTTCCTCCTCATGACAACAGGCTAAATTCTGCCTTCAGTAAAACAAACACAACTCTTTCTGGAGTCTGGGAGTTCAAGCAGATGACAGTAGAATGAAGTCCTCTGTGCATAGTATTGTGTGTTGGGGAGCTACTTACAGAAACAATTCTGCAAAGAAGTATGTATCACCTTCTAAAGTTTCAGAAGTTACCTTTCACCTCCAGAACACATGTGCCTTACACACTATGACAAGTACTACCTACTCTGATTTTTCTGTGGTGGTAAAACGTGCAATAACTGCCCTGCTAAGGGAGTGTTTTTGTGTTTCTGGGAATCCAAGCTCACTAAGGACAACGGCAAAATGCTTGTTGACTTCAGAGAATGAACTGACTTCAAGTGGATGTTGCTGATATCATAACCAGTTCCTCAATAGCCACTGGACATAATCTATTTTTGTACTTTTGCATTCTTACAGCTTCCAGTTATCTTCTCTGTAAAAACACTGTGCTCAGTCTCAGCGTGCAGTCTCAGCAGTGCAGTCACTTAGTTAACACTGGAATTTTTATTTTGAGCCTGGGTCCTGCAGTTCTTGCTTTTACAGAACAGATGTATGGGCCTCTACATCCTTGGTGCTATTCATTTCACACTACTTTGTTTTGAATGATTTTGTTGTTGTTGATGATGATTAGCTGTGTTTATGTCATTTATATATTTTAAATTTTCACCTGTGAGGAGGGCTGCTTACTGCTGTGGTCTGGGAGCTAAACACAAGAGCAGTTGGGGCAGTCTTTCTTACCTTTACCACCTCTGCCATAATTGTGGTGCATTTTGAAGCAATGCATTTTTCAGAGCCCACTTCAAGCACAGTATTCCATGTCAGTGGAAAATACGCAAGCCACGTTTTCAGCTGGTCAAGTGGAACACTAGAGACTAAAGATATGAACCCTTTATATTCTCAGACTAAAGTATATTTGAACACTAATACACCGTTCTTTATTTCTCTGTCATTACCGTATTTCCCTGGTGCCAGCATGAGCAGGTTTGAATTCAAGCAGTGCAGTCAATGTAAAAGGCTTGGGGTTTCCAGGTGCACTGCTGCAGATCTGCACTGCAGACCTTTTCTGCTTTTCCAAAGAAAATCATTGGGATTGTTTTTGGAAACTCTCATCCAGAGAGGCGGTGCTGCCAGCCACTGCAGGGACACCCCAACATCCTTTGTGGAGGTGCAGCTGTACATCTCTTTACCGTTCTCTGCGACCACCAGTTCTGCTACCACCAAGCAAACAGCAGCTTCTTCCAGACCTCAGCTGTCAGCAACAGCCTGCCTCTGATGCCTTCTAGCTGGTAGCAGGAACATGATCCCTTTACACCTCCTCCAAAGCCGCACTCCGAGGAGGAGTAAAGCATTATAATCCCTACACTTCCCTGACACTTAAAGAAGCCCGTCTCACGTTACCCTGCTTCTGAGACCTTCCTGTCAACAGCAAAAGAGGTCATACTCCAATACCTACTGGGAGACCAAGCGATATGCCTCCAATTCAGTACCAAAATAGTGTAATGCTGAATGCTGCTGGAGCGGTGACAGAATCCACTGTCGACGATTTGTTAAACATAGTGTTGTAAAGACAGGTGTGCCAAAATTGTGGTGCTCTGTGTGCAGTGGGGATGAAACAGGGCTGCTGAACTGCTGGCAATGGTAAAATTGAGACCATGACATAATAGCAACTGAGTTAAAAAAACAGCAATGCAATTAGAAATACATAATAGAATGGGCATTCTTAAGTTTCAGCATTCGCATGCTCTGAGCAAGAAATCATACATGAAAAATACAGAAAAGATGGTGTGCTGGCTTTTTGGTTCCAGCTGAATGGGCTGAACTCTTGTTCTCTGTTTCCAGAATGCTGTTGGCTAACAACAGATGTTCATTTCAAGTAGATCAGGCATTATGGAATTGTATTTTGAGCATTGAGAGCTGTGATTTTGTTTGGTTTTGGGTTTTTTTGTTTTTGTTTTTGGGTTTTTTTTTTTGGTTTTTTTTTGTTTTTTATGAAAAGAGACTAAATGCCTAATTCATCAGAGAATGTGCCAGCATTCCGTTTTCTCTCTTGGTGCTACTGTGAGACAACTGTGCCATATTATGCTTTGATGAGAATTTCATATTAATATATTGTATCAGTATATTTTAACTGACAACTACATATGGATTTTGCTTTAATATCCTACCCTGAATTCCCAGTAAAAAAAAAATTAGATCGGACTGCATTAATGCAAGCTTTCCTTATGGACAATACAGAATAGTCTCTGGCAGAGGACAATTCATTGTGTTCTTACATAGATAATAAGTGTGAGAGGCATCAACTCTGGGTGAGCCGAGGTCACTGACTTAGCTAGGAGTCCCACTTTGAGATGGTAAAATTATGGTTGGATGAATCTTATCCTGGGTTTCCTAAAAACCAATCAATCTAGAAATTCCCCTCCCCCCCGTCCCCCCCAACATTTTGTATTTATGGATAATATTTGTGATTCCAGGAATGAATGTAGTTTATGGTTGGGATCTGGTTTAAGTTTTCCAGTTGTTTCATTTAACCTTGAAGTTACGTGCTTAATCTTAATTTAGTGAAGATGGGGTTTATGAAGGATTCCCTTTCTTACCAAATGGAGTTCCATCTGCAGCATGAAAGTGCCTTGAAAACATATGTAAAATCAATAAAGTGCTTATAATGCGCACGCTTACGTGTTTGTGCTTTATTTAAAGATCTGTAAAATACTGTGGTTGGTGCAGAAACACCACAACATCCCACTGCCAGTAACAATGTTCTTCCAGATTTTCTGTGTTTATTTTTCAAATTGCACATGTGCTGAGATTGCTGTTGTGCTGTGCCCAGCGTTGTGCCTCTAACATAATGCATGTAGCCAGAAAAGTAGAGACATGTCATTAGGCATCTACCTGGACGAGTTAAGCAAGTGATGACTGTAACATCGAAATAAATGCATTGATTTCACCTTGCTCGAACAGGACTGCACTGGATTTAATTCACCAAGTTTTTCTGTTTAACTGCATGTGGTTGGAAGATTTTAAAATACAAATTCTTAAATGTTAGTAACTTGGGGCTCTTCTGTCTTCAATTTTCATCTTGATCAGCAGTACACACTCACTGCAGCCTGACCCCAAATTCATTGTTTAATCTGATCTTGATATTTTGTTGATCAGAACTTAGCTGGTGTGTAGTTGTTGCTGTAACTTGAGATAAGGAACCTTTTCTTAAGACATCAGTGATGGTGGTGGCCCTTGGGGGGGCAGCTTCCTCTGTGCTGGGACTCAGTATTGGAGCACAGAAATCTTTGTCAGCAGTAGTGGCACTTGGTATTGGGTTGTGTCTCCTCAGCCAGCCCATCTACAACTCAGGAAGAGAGTTGGGAGGAAAAGAAAATAGGACAGAAATGGTCATAAAACTTTTATGTCTTTTTCATTTATTATAACATTAGCGAGGGCCAGCTACTGCTTTTGCTGCAGTAGCCTGTTCCTACCTGCCAGGCCAAATTCAGCAGTGAATCCACTTACATGTCCTGAGCTACAGACCTCCATCCTGCTTGAACTGTCCTTGTGATGTTATATTGAAGTACATTCTATGAATACTTTTAAACAAGCTGAAAATAATTGTCCTGGCATATTCAATGGAAACTCTATTAATTTATCTTCACTCATTTCAAGTTAAATAATTCCTGCCAGAGCTTGCATATCCCAAATGCAGTCCCAGAACAAAATGTTCTTTTACTGCAACTGGTGAAATCTATAATTTCACATCTGGTTGTAGAGAGACTCTATATGGTGAAATGCTTGCTTTATGTTATTATTTCCTCATTTCCAGTGCTGCTGCTTGATTATTTCTGCAGTAGTCATAGAATCACAGAATAGTTTGGGTTGGAAGGGACCTTCAAAGCTCATCTAGTCCAACCTCCTGCAATGAGCAGGGACATCTTCAACTACATCAGGTTGCCCAAAACCACATCCAGCCTGGCCTTGAATGTCTCCAGGGATGGTGCATCCACCACCTCTCTGGGCAACCTATTCAGTGCTTTACCACCCTCATTGTACAGCATTTTTTTCTCACATCCACCTGAATCTCCCCTCTTTTAGTTTAAAACCATCACCCCCATCCTGTTGCAACAGGCCCTTTTAAAAAAATCTCTCCCTATCTTTCTTACAGGCCCCTTTTAAGTACTGAAAGGCCACCATAAGGTCTCTCTGCAGTCTTCTCCAGGCTGAACAACCCCAACTCTCTCAGCCTGTCTTCATTTGGGAGGTGCTCCAGCCCTCTGATCATCTTCATGGCCCTTCTTTGAACCCTCATGTGTGCTGGTAAGCACTACTAGACATGAAGTTGTTTGTAGATTGGGGTTTTAGCCGCAGAAGCTTTGCATGGCATCATACTGAGAGGGCATCAGGTCTCAAATTTGCTGGATAAGAGTGAAGGCTGAGCAGATTGAGCATTAGTATGGTATGGTACCAAGTGTCAGAACTTCTAGCAAGAACAGAGGGAATAAATCAGAATAATATGTGCAATTTATAGCATATGACTGATCACACTGATTTGCTCCAACGAATACACTGTACAACTTCATCTTGCATAGCAACTTTTATGTATAGTGCATGAAAGTACATTGATGAGGAAATTCTCAAGGGAATTAAAAATAATTGGAAGAATCAAAAGTTCGTATTTCATCTACAAGTACTTATTCAACTACATATGTAAGTAATTGAATCTGTTAAGGGAGAGGCACATAGGAAGTCAATTTGAAACATACAAAGCCATAAGGAAGCTGCTTTGCTAGCAGAGGGTGCTGAGGAAGAAGTTGGTTAGAGAGGTAGGGGAAGGTAGGAGGATGGGGCAGAGACAAGTCCTTTGGGGTTAGAAGGGGTTTCTAAAAAGAAGGTCATTTGGAAGCAGACCTATGGGCTTGTTTGAAATGCAGAGGTGATGTGCTGGGCTATGCCTCTGGAAAGCAGGCTATGATGCACCATGCTGCTTGGGAAGCTTGCCTTGCTGCCAGATGAAGGGAAAAGCAAGAATCAGGATGACAAGTTTTGTTTCAATTAGAGGGGACAGTTGTGCTTGGTGAGGGTACTAAGACTTAGAAGTTCAGTTTGCTTTTAATTCTGCTTCCCCGTGCAGCTGGCAGGAGATCTCACAGAGTCAATCTCCTATGACATGAACTTTTTGAATGTTGACTTACAAGCTGCCTGTCAAGAAGTCCAATTGTGGGGGTTCATCAGAACAGATCAGATCACTAAAATCCTTCCTTATATAACCATTGCCCAGTCTGGCTGAGCCAAGTTGCCAAGTGTGTAACTCAGATGTTAAAGCCCGTTGGCATGAATACTGCCTTAAAAATAGAGCTGCAATGTTCCTAGTGCCTTAGTCAAAGTGCAGAAAGAAACAGGGTGAAATTACCTCAGGTTTAGACTGATAGTAATCACAATTAACGATTTATGGTAGATTTAGTTATGTGCAGACACTGAAAAGTATAAGGCAATAGAGGTGTTGATTTGAGCACTGAGTAAATGCAAAGATGGAACTGAGCTTAGTCCTTGAAAGAAATTAAAGTAGCTTGAGGACTGATCTCATTTACGCATGGCTGCACGAAACACTGTTGAAGAGCAGCTCAAGGACTAAGATTAGACCAGTTGTAGAAGTAAGCAGAAATGGGATGAATCACCTAGAAGAACAAACAGCTGCCTGCTTTATAGCATCTCTTAGTCAATCTGTATTGTCCATCCCAGGTCCTGTACTTTTCTAGGAACGCTGCAGTGCAACCACCAGTAAGACAAGTTGTCCATTTTCCTTTCCTAAAGACATCTTGCTTCTGGTTGTGTACTTCTGTTCGTGAGTCTTCCCTGTTGTGTTAATTTCTGGGATTCTGAGATGTGTCTCTGGTGGTCCTTGGTTGTGAGTATGGGAAGCCTAGTACTTCAGTGCATGCTGTTCGTGAGCCACCGGGGCTCCATGGATACATGTTGTGGTCTACTCTAATCTGAACCCACAATTTATGCTTAAATACATATTAAATCGATTTCCACTTCACTGGTTCCCCAGAAAGCCTCGAAGTTTCTTAAACAGTGGGTTTATGATGCCCCTCAGTGATGCGACAGCTTGGGAAGTAGGTGCTTGTTCCCCTAACACCAGCTCAGCTGCAGCATGCTCTATGCCTGGCAGACCATTTGGCAGTGCCTTTCATGTCATACCAGGCTGTGACACAGAGGTTGAGAGCCTTCACTGTTTCCAGACTCTACACTACTTCAGCCATTAGGAAGAGGTCCTCTCTTGCATTTTGAGAAGTGCAGCTGCTCTAAGGGGTTGTTTGCTAGTGGGGCTGTGCTCTGCTCCCCACTTCCACCCTGCTGGGAAATTCTCAGTCTGGCAGCTGTGAATAGAGATGCTTCGTTGAGAAACCTAGAAGTACCCATGTTCTGCTTTAGAGTTTGAACTTCCTTTTAGTGCATAAATAAATAATCTTTCTTTTTTAAGAAACATAAATCCAGAACAAGAATATATGAGCACATACATAAATCTGAGCTGCTGCCAGAAGCAATTATAATAGTTGTAAACAGTGCATCCTCTCCCAGGCATTAGAGCTACAATTTCTATAGGATGGATGTACATACCTGAATGCAGCTTTGCCTATTACCTCGGTGACACTTTATGTCATTACCAGTTGTGGATGTTGTCCTTTCCTTTAAACAAGTCTGACTGCCCAGGAGGTTTACTTGTTTCTGTTACAGAACTGTGACGTGGTTTAATGCCACCTGATCACAAGTCATCAATACATGTTTCTTTAGTTTATGGGAAAGTTCAATGAGACGCTGTACATAGATTTTGGAACAGAAAGTTTCTAGTACTTCAAATGGATAAAGGTCTTTGTAAATCCACAGCTGATAAGTGTATTTCAAGGAATAGCATGACTGCTGTTTGCAAGTTCTCCAACTTTTATTGCCTTGGGAAGAAACAAACCAACCCTGCTACACATGGGTAACTCTGTAGAATAGTTTAAAATTAATAGCAAAATATATTACCCCATCTTCTTCAAGTTTTTTGATGATCATGTGAGACATGGACCCATTTCTTTCTTAGCTATTCATATGAAAGACAAAAGACAGAAAAATGATGAGGCTGGTTGTTTGTGCAGCCAGTGCAGAGTCCACTGAGATTACAATTGCCTTTTTCCAGCAAGTGATGAGCTGGATGTAACTGGACATGTGTTTTGGACGCTGTATGGGGAAATCATCCAGCTAGTTACACTGACAGCAGTTAAGTTCTTACAGTGATAGTGCTTAACAAATACCAAAGGTGGATCTGGCAAGGATCTCAAGAAGTTAGTTATTTCATTTTTTGCAGTTTTCATAGAGGAATGAAAGTTGTTGTTTTCCTAGTGGGAGATGTTTAAATTTACAAAGTGCTCCACTGAGCTCAGCTTCTTGTCCCATGCTACAATGGTCAACACAAGTGACTAATAGCTTCCACACAAGCATGTGATTTGGAGAGAAGGAGATGCCTGACTGAAAGCCTCTGCAATCTGCCTTTGAAGATTCCCCAGGCACAGGAAATGGCAGAGCCGCTCTTGCTTTCAGGGCAGATACACAGGACTCCTATGTCCTTTGAAAAGAAACACAGGTGATGGAAACGCAGACACAGGGGATCTGTAGCCTGGCTGGTTGAAGTAACTTCTCTGTGCCAATTTACTCCTTCAAACCTAGCTCAGGGGAATCTCTCAAAGGGGATGTAATGGGAGCAAACACTGTTGGCACCAGGATGTTGCTCAGTGGGTGAAATGCAGCTGGTGTGTTGGCTAGTGATAAGGAAGAACATTCAGTATGCTGTTTCACTCCAAGGTAAATCACAATGACCTGCGTATCAATCACCTCTGCTGCTTAGTTGATGACATATATCAGCACTCATGAAACCTTGAACACTTCTAGTAGCTGGAGTCCTGGCAGTGCCTGGTTTGACTAGGAGATGCTGAAATCAGACTGGCTATTCTTTGGGCTTGCCTTGGATTTATGCATTCCTCAGTGCTGGAGTAGGGAGCCCAGCGCTTGCAGTTCATGGTCGCAAATGACTTGGCTCTAGCCTACACCTTGGCTGGGTTAGTAAAGTAAACTATGTTTCCTTGCTGCTGCGTTTGCAAACCCCACATACTCTGGGTTAGAGTTGTTGGTGGCAGGTAGGGATGGTGATTGGGGTGTTTGTATAATATTGGGGAAATCCAGTAATATCCAAAACCTTCTTCCTCTCTGACTGAGAAAAAGGTCTCCTTGGAGGGAGCCCAAAGCTGTGAGCCACATGTTCGCTTTGCAAAAATAGCGAATGAACAGGAGAGAGACTAAACGATCATTCAGGGTGCCCTCCAGAGAGCTAGGGTCAACACTATGGCACACCAGGCGAGTGCTCTGCCCTTTCCACTGGCCAAGGAGTGCTGGGAGACCGTGCTGAGTGGAGACTGATCCTGTCCTCTAGCCCGCGGCTGGGAACTAACCTCCCTTCCGTGATCCAGACCTTGTTCCTTCTTTCTGGTTGGCTCAGGCAGCTCCAGGCACATTTCATTAGCTGCTACAAAAACCTTTTTCAGGTATCTAATGCTGCTTTGTGCTGTGTGGATGAGTTTGTAACTCATCTTCTGGTGTCTAACTCACCAGCTTGCAATTTTTGTTTGTAATTCTTTTATATAAAGCCACTGAGTCCCAGCATGTTGTTGTCTAAGCATTCAATTCCTCTAGGACAGAGGCATTGCATGAATTTTCTTCCCCAGAGAACTGCCTTTAGATGTTAATGACAAGGGTTTTTTCCTATTGTTTTACAACTTTTTTTTTTTTGTTTTCAGATCTCAGATAAAGAGTCCCACAGAAATCGTATCATGCCCTTTCTCTGCAGTCTCAGGCAAAGCAAATTTTCTGACATTTTACTGTCACACAGCAGTTACGCGACAGACACATTTTCCCGTTGCTGCTCCAACAATGCTTACTTTGTTTTCAAGTTTTGATGAGTTGTATTCATCAGTGTCTGCTCTGCCTTGACAAGTTGTTTCCCTCTTGCTGCTCCAGCTTCTACTGTTATTCTAACATCCAGTAAAAGAGCGTAGCTGGCAGCAGATGTGAATCTGCCATGGCAAAGTCTTTTCTCAAACATGTACAACACAAAGTCGCACTCTTTCTTGTAACCCATGCTGTTTTGGAACCACTTTACAAGAAGGTATTTTGGACCAGGAAATCCAGGAAACAGCCTTCAAAGAACACTTCCTGAACTTGCTGCAGAATGAACTTTTACTAAATGCTGTTTTTAAGAGAATGGGAATAATAAAATAAGGGTGTGGGGTTCAACTTCAAAATCGCTTGTGATTTGCCATCAGGTTTCTAAGGTCAGGGCATTTCCAAACCTGGTTCTCTATTCATCTGAAAGTGATACAATCAGCTGCATGTGTTTAAGCTGCAAACAGGTTAAGTACAATATTGCTAAGTGCAAAGAAAGGCCCTTCATTAACTATAAATGCAAATGATATTTAATAGGAAGCTGGTAATCAGCTCAAACCTTTCATGCAGTCTTCACAGTCATCTTTTACATATAGTGAGGTTGGTGCGAGGTGATGACTATGCACTGGGAACAGATGTCAGAAAAGGTGTGTTGATGTAAGGCCGTCATGTCTTCATTGAGTTCTGTGGGATATCACAGAGTTTCCTAGTGTCGCAGCTGTGCTGACACTCCTTATTCTTGTTGCCTAACTAAACCCACTGATGATCTGGCACATAGCCCAGAAGTTATCAGTAGTTCTCCTTTTCTTGTCTTATTAATAAGATGGTCATTTCTTTAAAAGGAATCACTGGAAGATGAAGAGCAGCAACATGAATGAAGCCTAGCTTCCCTTAGATGTGTGTTTTATAGGCGCTAGTCCTGTCCTTCTTCAGGTTCACCTTCAGTTCCTTCCCACGTATCTAACAGAAAATCTTCACTGCATCCTGCGGCTGATTCAGAGCTACATGTGTCTTGACAAACCAGCCAAAATGTTCCTGTACCCTGGCCAGATGGCTGCCACCTCTTCAAATAGAGAAGATGTTGAATTGGGTCTGTCTTTCAGTCACCATGAGATAAAAAATTTGGCTTCTTTCCTCCTTTTGGCTGCCAGTTTTCAATGAACTTGCAAGAACTTAGCATCTTGGAGAACTTCACACCTCTTTCAGAGTTGGCTCAAGTTGGGTGTTGCACTGAGAGTCGAGATGGGAGGCAGACAGGCAGATGGCATCATTGTACAGGGCTTGTTTCTTTAGAAAGCCAGGCTAGAAAGTAAGAAGAATAATTCAGACATAAAAGGACTTTTCGATGTTGCATATATTGAAAGACTGAAATGTGTAAAATAGCTACACGGAAGCAATCTGGTAAAATGATGTATTGTAGATAACTGAAGAATGAGGAATTATGTTTTAAAACATGTTCTATGATTGTCAAAGAGAAATGCTATTACCACCCTGTTGCAGTTCCTCCTCCCTCTCCTCTTCCATGAGATACTCTTGATTATTGTGCCTTTTTCTTTTTCCTTTTGATCCCCTTTTTTCTTTGTTGTGCTTCAGCTGTAGTGGGACAGTGGCCTTGTGGAAAAACCTCTAACCAGATCCACAAACAGCTATATCTGAGGGAAAAGACTGTAAGTCAAAGTGAAGTTTGCCTCCTCCAAGAAAGCAGTGACACTGAACAGGAACTACAGATGATTGCAAACAGCAGTAGAGAACCAGTTCATCCTGATCTGCATTCCAACACTTTAGATCAAAGGGGATAATCTGTGGCTGTAGTGGCTTAAAGAAGTATTATCTCCATACTTCATTCATGGGAGCAAATATGAGCAGAGTTTGAAGTGCTGATGTCCATGTTTGGAAAAGTAGTTGAAGTAGGAAAGGAACCTAAACCACAGTGATTTGATAATCGAGAATATTTGAGGAAATCAAACCTCTTCCTCTTATGAGAAAACTAATAAGCCACAATTATTTGCTTTACAAAAGAATGACCAAGATCTGACTTGATGATGGCCTATGGAAGGTTAACAGGTAACAAAAAAAGGCAGAGTGAACTTTGATGCTGATTGTGAAGGAATTTAGAAATAACAGGAAACATTTCTGAGTGCATAGCTTAATGACTGTTAAAACATACTTAGGAACATCATTGTGCATTTGTTTATTTGGAAGTCTTCAAATCAAGCCTGTAAGTTTTCTTAAATACATATTGTAACCTGAAGACATTAATAGGCTTAAACAGACTTGAAGTCTGAAAATTTATATACTCAAGGGTTGAGCCAAGCCTTGTCAAGCAGAAGTGCCCTTGTGAAAGTATGAGGGGAAAAAGGAATGCCAGCAGCCAAGCAAAGGGATCCTACCCACTTCATCTCCTTGGGGAAGGCAAAACAAACAGGCTGGCCTATCTTGATGCCCAAGCACATCCTCCTGGGCACAGCACATGGCATCTGTCCTTCCTGGCCTCTGCTTTCTCCCATTCCAACAATTTCCAGTCTCTGGCTCCAGGGGTGGTGGATAGTTACTGCCTGAATACATGGACTTTTGAGGTGGTGGGATGATCATTAGGCTTTTGCCTATCTCACACCTTGTTCTGACAGGCAGGCTGGTGCTTAAAGTTCTCCTGAAATAAATGAAGAGCTATAGTATGCACTTTGTCTCTTTGAATTAGACTATGGCGTAAGTGTTCTGCTAGGCATTTTGGAGGTTAACTGAAGATCCCTTAGATTATAAACGTTGGCCCCCACTAGGTCTGTTTCATTGCAAATGCTGGAGTTTTTTTTCAAAATGGGATGAGAGTTTAAGGGTTGGAAGGAAAGGGCAGAGCAGGATGGGTTGCTTCATACTTCTTTAGGCTTTTGTTAACTACTACTTTTACTGGAAGAGTCAAATAACCATCTGGCTGCAGCCAATTGCCAGTGCAAAGCCCAGCAAACGCAGTCCTTGCAGTGCCACGCTCTGAATGCACAGCAGTTTTCCTGCTTCCTGATGTGGAGACGCTTTTGGTGCTTTCCCATTTTTAAACACAAGAAATTAATATTCCTTTTCCAAAAGGAAATAACACTACCATTTATTCCTGAATCAGTAAGGCAAGGAAATGTCTATGACACTGGATGAAAATGTTATAGCTACATTGTCCTGCATTTCCAGTGTGTATGCAGCTCACACTCTTGGAAAACACACTTTAGAGAAAAGCACACTTTATTTCTCACTTTGGGTTCAAATTCCTAAAAGGTTCATAATAAGCAGCCACCTGGCTGCTGTTTAGTGTCCTCAGTGAAATAACGATGGTAGTCTGAACTGTATATACAGAGAACAAGTGTCCATATAATTGGAAATTACCAGAGTAATTGGTAAAGAGGCCAGAATCTCTGGGGGATACGTGGTCTGAGTAACTTTGCCGTAACGAATGGACTTAATTTAATTTTTTAAATCATTAAACTGTGGAGGTTTCTGTTTTGCTTTAGTCTATTTTGTTTGTTTGGAGTATTTTCTTTGTTGTTGCTTTTTGTTTGGTTTTTTTCAGACAAAAGTGTTGTAAGACTCCCTAATGTCAAGTTTTCAGTATTGTTGTACTCTAATATTAAGCCCCACATGATGGGTGCTGTATGCCTGTCCTGAGATTCTTAGGTGGGAAATAAATGCACTTATCAAATTAAATGAGGCAAAATACAAATAAACCCAATCTTATTCCTTTTTTAAAAAAGCTTGCTTATCATTCAACACTGTTATTTTGAATTGTAATAGTTAAATTGCTGGGGTGAAAAGAATGCAGATTGTTGCAGTAGGGGAAATAACAGGGGAAGGACACTGCTAAGTTGCAGCCTAAGTAGTAAAAAAGTGAGCCTTTCCCAGGATAATAAGCATGCTATATCAGCAAAATAAATAAAATCAGCTTTGAGAAAATTATTTTAACTTTAAAGTCACAAATTAACAGGAAATTCTTCTAATCAAGGACAGATTTGTAGCGTGTTTTCAACCATTTCTTTGAGTGGAATTTAAATTAGATTTAGTAGTTGAGTAGTTCTATGGTGTTTAGAGTCATTAGATGATAACGCCATCCCAGCAGAAACCTGTTTGCAGTCCAATTAGAAGATAAGTGACTCCAAATGTTTGTTTGTTTGTTTAACACCCTGAAATACTGGAATTACATAATGATAATAGCAAGAACTGTGTATTTTGATGTACATATTCAAAGCAGAGTATTTATAAATTTGAGGGTTATAGCAGAAGCAAGAACCTTAATTTTACTAAAAACCTGAAAATATTTGAAAGTGACCTTTAGCTTTCAAGTTTGAAAGGCAGACTACTTTTCCCTTTTAACTTCACAGTGAATAAGGAATGACACATACTTGCGGTTAGTTCATACTTGCCTGAGATCTCTCTGTCCTGAAACTACCCCTTTCGTTACCCAGAAATTACTGCTGGTCACTTGCTTTCACAGGAAAGTGTAAGTTTCTGTTTCATTCGTGCTTGCTTCCGTTGACGTTGATGTACTAATGACCTTTTAAACTCAAGGGAGATTTTGGATTCTCATATCAGTTACAAGCAGAGGATTCAAGGATTCAGGCTTAGCAAAGTGCAGGAAGCAACTCAAATTTTGCCCATATGTTCCTTACATTTAAGTTCGGTAAACCTCCAAATATTTTCACAATTTTAGTATCATTTGCAAAATGTGTAGATCTACGGTTCCTCTGTGATTGCTTGCTCTGAAAACAGGGAAATAGATAGTAACAGATAGATAGCTAAATATGGAGCTCGAAAGTATAGAAATCCTGTCTTCTAATCCTAACTGGCACTGATTTAGCCCATGTCTTTAGGTGAAGTGCTTTAGTGAAGGGGCCATTCACATATATCTTCAGGGCCTAAGAAGGAAAGTATCAAAAAACAATAGCTAAATAAGCAACTACATTTTATTTTCTCTGTGGCCCAAATTTCTTGACTCGGAGCCATAATCTTCATGGGAACCAAACTGATACAAAGATTTATATGTTAATTTTTCTAAAGGATTTTGGAGTTCTTTATTTTGAATAAAGCAATGGAATTCAGCCATATTCCAGCCTTGGGAAAGTTGGAGATCATGAAAAGTGAATTTCTCCCAGTAGGGGAACTTAAGAGTGAGAATAAAAACTGGTCCGAAAGCAAAGGTCCCTGCAAGGGATGCAGCAGCAGCCTGGGGTGCAAAGGCAGGTGTACAGGCTCAGCTGCACTGCCTTTGCAACTCACATTCTCACTGCCTCTCATGCAAACCACCCTAGTGTGCAGTAGGCAGATGGTCCTGTGGCCTGCAGTGGCACCCACCCCCTCCTTTCCCACGATGCGGGGAAGAACCCACCTGTACCACCACAACTGTGTGAGGTTCATGCCTGCTCATGGCTGTTTCCTTGCCTTGTTCATCCTGCTCAAATTATACAGCTAACTCTGCCACTCTCGTCATCTGTTCATGGCACAGAGCCCTCACCTGCAATAGTAACTCCCTTTAATTGAATTTAAGTGGTTCAATCTTCCATGTATCCAGCTTCTGCTACTACCAATAATGACTTTTTCAAAGTGTGGTGTACTCTTGATGTAGTGTCAGAGGTAGTCCATTGCACAGATTTTTCAGTGTTAAGAGAGAATCGTTGAATACAGGATTAATGTCTCTTCATGTGTATTAGAAGAGTAATAATGATACTAGGTGGAGGATGAAGATACCCACGTGTATCTGAATCTGTCCTTCTGGTGATCCTCTGTAATGCCCCCTTCCTTGCAATAAACCTTTTCTCTATTCACAGCGAACAGCCATGCAACAAGCTCGTGTTTCTTTTCAATGTGTTTGTGGAAAATGCTGTTTCATTTTGTGCACTGACAAAACGAAAAAGCATTTTGCCTGATTGTCATAGACCCCGTGAAAACAGAAAAGCAATGGTATTAATGCGAATAAAGCTTGCGTGACCTTGTCTGCAATGTGTCTAATGTGGAGAATGACTAACATTCAGGTTTTCTTACTAACTCCGTTATGTCAACATTTCCTGGTTGCAATAGTCATGGGTTTTTCTTTCACTCAAACATGATGAGTTGGGCAATGTGGCCTCTTGCTGGGCAGTCTAGAAAGATGAGGCTACAAACTGCACTAAATTACAGCTGAATCCACTGTTGCAGATGCCCTCCACACCCATGGTGTTTTGTTTTCCCTTTTGTTCCACAGGCACCTCTCCTTTTCAGTATTATTTTTCTGTGGTCTGATGTAAGGTTAAAGAATGGAAAGGAAAGGGGGGGAAATAAGAATGGAAAGCATCAGGAAAGGATCATTGCCCAAGTGCTTAAATAGCATGACACTCTCAAAGTACACAATGAATAAGGTAGTCCTTTTCTGTTTCTTTTGTCTTTAAATTAGCTATTCCTATAGGGTGCTTGTCCATTTAGGTGAACAATATGATGAATAAAGATGACAGCCTACATGCTATTCACTTTTTTCTGGAATTTGCACCAATTCTTTGTGTTCTGACATAAGGCAGGTTATTAAAAGTGTTTGCTACAAGTGTATCTGAAGAGCAAGATTTGAAAGAAAAGCAACCATCCAACCGATTTTTGTATGGGTAGTTCATTTCATACTGCAGTCTGCTCGTACAAGTATTAACAACAAAACTCCTGTTGGCTTCTTTGGCTCAAGCTGCTGTTGACTGTATTTGTTCTTTTTTCCCATGCAGGGAAAATGAGTTTTAAATTCATTCCAAATGCACAACAGCTGGATAGCGCTTCTATTTTTTTCCAAAGGCAAGTTCCGTTTTCCTATGCTAAATGTCCAGAAGGTCCTGTTTTGGGGCTCCCAAGTCCTGCCTGTGCCATTATCAGTTCTGATGTTCCGCTGGAAGGTGCTGGTGGAGAGACTAGGTCTCACTTCATTTGCGTCAGCCTCAGAAGGAAGATGGAAAAGTTGGACTTAACCCACTATTAAATCAGGAGACTTGCAGACAGCAAGGCATTACAGTGATGGCTTCTAACCTGCTGTGTTCTGCATCGTCTGGAGCAGGTTTAGAGGCCATAGTACCATTTGCAGATGCCAGCTATTGTAATAATAAGATCTGAAGATCATAATTACAACAGTCATTCAGGTAAGAGCCCAACTTAGTGATTAAACCTGTGACGATAAATTAAGCATAACAGAGATCTTTCTCTAGCACAGAGGCCAATCCTTTAAGAGAGCCTATAGCCCATTAAGCCCACTTGCCTTCCCTAACATGGCCACAGCTGGAAATTACCATGTCTAGGAAACTTTGGGAGACTATTTGTTGTCTTGGACCAAAACCTTGCTGGGGACAATTCTAATGATCTAACAGCATTGAGTGCCACTGCCTAGGCTCGTCCCACAGGACTATTTAATTCATCAGCAGTGGTGTACCTAGCATGATCTCTATGTCTCATCCTTCAGTGCAGTGCTAGCCCTGAGTACACAGCTGGCACAGAATCAGGTGGGACCATTTCACGTAACTCTTTTCGTCAATTTTGAGTTCTTGGACCCTATGTTTAAGTAAGAACATGAGGTCCAAAATCATAAGCCTGTTTGAAAAGAGGGACTTTTCCCCTGTGCACTGGAAGACTCCACTGGAGGAGATTATAACACGGGAACAGCAGTGCCCTGTGGCTCACAGCTGTATATTCCACTGGTCTGGTATTGTCATTTCCCAGCAAACAATAGCCTCATCTTCTGTGGGTCTGCAAAGTCCCCCAGGAGATCTCCTAATATAAAGTCAAGCTGGGATTCTGTTCATTGTCAAAAAAGAGAAAAGACTGTTCACACTAGCACAATACAGAGGCAAAATGCTTAAAGTGATAGAGAATTATAGGAGAATTTATAATCCGAGTGGCTTCACAGGCATATAGAGCTTACTTCACTGAGTTGTGCTAGCCAGCCTTTCAGAAATACATATCTTGCCATGTACTGTTTGGCTTCCTGACTTCCTTTACACTCAGTTCTTCTGTAAGAGAAAAGGGAATGGCTTTTACACTTTTTATGTTTGTGAAGTAAGCCATTAATAGTCAGATATGCTCCAAAGTAGATTAAGTTGGAAGGAAACAGGAGAGAAACGAGTGATCAGAGAGGTTTTCATGACCTCAGCATTGAGGAGGACAGGAAGCAACCTATGCCCTCTTTGTGAGAAGTGCGACGTCTAGGGAAACCAAGCCCTGTGAAACTACTTGTTTTTATGGCAAAGAAAAGAAAAACAGCTGACTCACTGAAAAGAAATTGGAATTTGAAATTATGACCACAGACATCTGACACAAATTGCTGAGTAAGTTTGAAAAGACTCCTTTCCCAGCTAACAGGAACTTTTTACTAATCTAATGGCTTAGCTCTGATATATTTTTTAATGAAATGTTGTGATTACTGGGGTTGGTTACTGATCCAGGCAGTTGCTATCACCAGTGTTGCTGAAGCTGTTTATGCTAAATACAGCTTCTTAGCAAGGAGCCTCTTTACCTGCCAGGCAGAGTATTAAATACTTTTCACACGGTGATTTTGCTCAGGTGGAAAAGAATAGATAGGGTGATGTTCTGAAGAAGCACAGAAAGGCTGATCTTTTAGCTGCACACAACTGAACTGAATGACTAAGTATGTTCATACTATAAGCTAGCAGTTCTGGTGATACAAATGAGGACCCACACTTAAAAATGAAGAACCCAAGACAGTTCTTCACTTCCTGGGGAATTTAGATTATTTCACCTCACTAGAAAGATCCTGATTTACATACATGCAGTTTCTGATTCCATGCTGCTCTATTCTGTCCTTAAACATGGACAGAATTTTGAAAGTATGTTTTAAATATTCAGAACTACTATTGCAGATAATCACATAGTTTTAGCATGATCAGGATCTTAGAAGAGACACCTGGGCAGCCTGGCATAGAGGTTTCAATGATTTAAAATTATTTAATAGAGGTAGATTAATTATTCATTATAAGTAATTCACCTGTCCAACATGGAAATTTCTCTGCATATGAATAATAAATATTTTTTTTAAACTAAAATTATTATTCAACCTGCCTTCATGTTTAACAAGGCTTAGAATTTGTCCCTGCATACATTTGGTATGATTTAGTACGTCAAAAAGGGTGAAAAAATATATTTTATATTACATTGGCTGCCTAAATTTATTTTTCTTCCTTCTTCTATTTGTCACTGTATTTTGAGGTAGTTGAACAAAAAAAACCCCACAAGTTCCAAACTGAAAGAAAGAAGTGAGAGAGCACAAAAGTTCCTCATCCAGACATTAGGTCATGAACGTTTGTGCTGTTTTATGCATTAACAACTAACACATAGGGAAGGCATCAATTTCCGTATGCCGTTGCCTATATTGAGCAATGTTTAACAAAAGCACAGTGCACCATTTCCTGCTTCTCTGAAGTTACAGTTGTATTGAATCTCTTCCTTGGTCCTTTTAATAAAACAGGGGCTGCTTTTGGAGAAAATTAAGTATTTTAAATGTTCTATTTGAGATGGCATGAATTGATCCTATTTGATTTTCTGGTTTGCAGATCTCCCCAGTCTTTTCCAGTGCAGTTCATGAATACATAGTTAGAGAGAATTTTAAGCCTGCAGACAATTGGCTTGCTTTTTTGTTGCTGCTTCTGAATCTTACAGAAATAGTCCACAGATCATAAATTAAAAAAAAAAATAGTCAACCATAAAAGAGTATTGGAAAATGCTTTTAAGTTACTTCTCTCATTCCATCTGCTTTGCATCTGCAATGTCTGAATTACTTAAAATAAGAAAAAGAGTGCTTACTGTGACATACCTGTCACCAGTAAAGCTAAAGTGCTAATCCAGGAAAGCTGAAATATTCATACACTGAATGATACTGGGAAAAGTTATGTGTCTTCCTTGACATTCAAGAAAATAACCAATCAATAGTGACTATCCCTCCAAACTGTAAACCATATGCTGGATCAGTGTGTTAAAAATTCAGGTAATGATCTGCATGTCAAAACTAAAAGTATTTTCAGTTGTTGCTGGGTAGTCTCAAATCTTGTATGCAATTTTGTGCATCTGTGCTCTCCTGGGACCATTTTCATTACAGCCCAATAATCCAATTAATCCATTATCTGCACTTAGCCTTTATCAAGACAAAGTGACATACTGATTTTCAAGCATTACACAAATTGACAAAGCAGAGTGTGCCATTTGAATATATGTATTTCCCTAAAGTCACATTATTTCTAAGATGCACAAGGCCTTTCTTAGTCTAGATC
>NW_009925930.1:68538-84876 GCF_000696875.1 Nestor notabilis | reverse complement strand
TGCTGAGTAGACAGACTCATTTACAGAAAAAAAATGTGCTATATGTGGCACAGACATTCTATGTTTTAAAAAATTCCCACTTGGGTGACAGTTTTAAGATATTTGGGTGTGTAGATCCCACTGATAGCATAAAAATACTGCAATTTCTTCCATGTTAGCACCAATTTATTAAAGTGCCTTCTTCCACACTGGATGCATATATGATATATATACCTATGAAGAGTAGGATAATTCTTGCAGCAGTTTAAGAAGGTAAATAGGTAGCAAGCACCATCTACTCTATTTTCCATGTCCAACAGTAACCAATATTAGATACCTATCTAAAATATAAATCAAGAGAGGATGCATAAATAATATTTATTCATATGCTCATAATATCCATCAATATTTGGATTTTCAGAGTCAAATGAGTGGGGTTTTTTATTTGGTAGCCCATAGTGGCTTTCTCTTCCATGATTTTGCTTAGTTGCTTTTTAAGCGTATGTAATTTTTTTGCACTCACAAGTTCCTGTGCTGTGAGACTTAATAAATTTAAAGTAGTTTGTTGAAAAAGAAAACAGTCTAATCCCAAATCTCTTCATGGTGTTCGTGAGTTTATCAATGTCTATAATATCTCTTCTAATTTGTCTTTTTCCAGTCCTTGTCTACATAATTCTTCTATATTTTCAATCATCTAAGTCCATTCATGACATTATTTATTGGATAGCACTATATCTGTCTAAATGCATCTTGAATTCTGTGCCACCCTCGAAGCAAGTAATCCTGGCCATGGCAAGACAATGGAGACAACAATTCACAAAGCCATAAATTCAAGCGGGTTTTCTCTGTAAAAGAAGATGTGTTTGCTGATAGGGATGCCTTGCTAGCTAATTCCATGTGCCTGTTTTGCTCTGCAAAACAATCCATCCACCCCCAGAATGCAGTGTGTGTAGAGAATGCCACACTCAGCTGCTAAGCTTGTATTAAAATTGGCAGAAAACATGCATTGCTGTCATTTTTCAACTGAGCTTGAATGCTAAGCTCAGCTTCTATGGCACCACTGCTGAGCACAAGGACCACTGCCAGCAATAAACTCAGACTAAGAACGGTAACTGAAATATTTATTCACAAACACAATTTCAGGCTACACATGGTTGCTTTCTGCACATGCATTTCCAGTGGCATGGAAATGACTTGTTTCCTACTTGATGTTATTTCTGCTTCAGTTGCTTGGCTCTTACTTACACTTCTGGAGCCAGACTGTCAGAGGAACAAAGACCAGCTCCAGATCTTGGAGTGAGATGTGCTCTTGTCAGTCTGATCAATGAGCAAGGTGGAAGGCAGAGCAACTGTCTTGTACAGTGGCTCACAAAGCTGTGATTTATTATGCTACTTCCAAAAGATAAATAAGGTCAAGTCAAACTGAATCTTCTAATTGAATTATCCGGTGCCCCAGATGGAGATGACCTTAAAAGCCAAGACCATGCAAAGAAGATATAATCTGAAAGAAAATCTGGTTCACATTACACTTTAACCTATGCATCTTCCTGGGTTATTTATGACCCAATGAAAGCAGCATCTGCTTTTTTTAAATGTCTAAGATAAACATTTGTTTTTATTTCTGGTATTGAGCAGCTGGAAGGCCTTCTGCTGGAATAAGGGAGGCCTAAAGCTGTCTCTAAAGCCCTGGGCAGCTCTCAAGCAGTACAGGTGGGATTCCCACACAGGGCTTAGTTGAATGCCCAGCTATGAGGCCATGCTGCTGTACTCAGCAATTGGACGAAGCGAGTCCGGGAATGAGGTGAAGCTGGGGATGTGGTGAGGCCAGCACTGCTTGGTCTAGCAGCACCCCCATATGCAGTGCAGTGCAGCTGGGCTCTGTCTCAGGCTGCCACCCAGGTACCTGATCAGCTGTGGACCCTGCCCGTGGTTTCTGCTTGAGAACTTTTCCAGAATATCACTCTCCCATGGTATGGTCACTTGTACCTCTGAGTCTGTGGCTGTTACTCACAAAAGAATTTTTGTAGGGTCAGGATGGCTTTGCAAATGGTATGGCCCTGTCCTACAAAGAAGTCAACACTGGCTGGCCCTTAAGGCCATATCTTGGCACAAAGGCAGAGGCTGCCTGTATGCCATCATGCCCAGGAACTAGAAAGATCTAGTAGATCTTGTAGGATGTGGAAGCAGACAAGTATTCCTGTGTTACTGTGAGGAAACTGAGTCAGAAAACTGACAGGGCACGTAATTTCATTTGATTAGATCACTATCCCAGACAATTTCCTCTAGACATTTACTGTCTAGAAAGCTAAAAAAACCCCAAAAGGTACGTCGTTTGTCATGTACATTTGTTTACCTCCAGCTTCCTGCCACAGAAATTTTTGTTGTTTGAATTTGCTTAGGTAATAACATTATCCAAACTTTCTGCATAGTTGTTTTGGTTAGTATTTTGGTTAATATTACTTGCCATGTGTGCATCATTCACTCGCAATGACTCATGAAAATACTAACTCTTATAAATGTAAAGTAATGCAAATCAAATTTCTAATGGTGATGTTGAACATTAGAACTACTCAAGTTGAAGGAAAACCCATGCAACTCAAAACATGTATTAGACAGCAGTCAGACAGGGGAAGGAGGATTTCCCTGGGTTTGTAACTGGCCACTGTAAAGTAGACCAGCAGAAGGTCTG
Source organism: Nestor notabilis (assembly GCF_000696875.1). Lineage (NCBI taxonomy): Eukaryota > Metazoa > Chordata > Aves > Psittaciformes > Psittacidae > Nestor > Nestor notabilis. The sequence goes on along the minus strand of NW_009925930.1, from coordinate 82,208 downwards.
AAGTGGAAAAAAGACATCCTGACCTACAAAAGTCAACATGCCTTCTAGCTGGTGACTCAAAAAGAGTTTAGAATCTGGTAACTCTTTCAATCCCCCATACCCCTTTTTTTTTTTCCAGAATGGTAGGAAAAGGTACAGAGTCCTTTTCCCTTTTTTTTTTTTTTTTTAAATATTTGAGTGCTGTAATTTTGGATTAACCTTGTTTTTAAGAAATGAAACACTATATATTAAAAAATGCTGGTGTTGCATGCAGGTGCCAGCTGAAAGTGGACACATTGCAATACTCTACACAGTCTGTTTTCTTTTCCTTTGAAAAATAGGTTTCTGTTGGTTATGCTGAACTATTTGTGAGCTGCTTAAATACAAGCTAAATATCACATCAACATTTAAAAAGATTCAGACTTGTTCATATCACTCCCACGATTTCTGAAGCAAGGTTTCTGTAAAGAAATTTGGCATATATATCAAACACAGTCTCTAAAGATTCATCCAATTGCGTAGATGTCTCTTCAGATCAAAGCTTTGGGGAAAGGCAATGAATGACTTTTAAAAAGCACTGGATAACACCTGAGAAGGAGTTATTTCATAATGCTGTGTCTGAAAACATGCCAGTGCTTTTTCAGTCTACGTGCATGGTATGAACACAATCCACATAGACTAAAATACTATAGGAGCTTCAACTTCAAAAAAGTGAAGAACAGAAAATTACGTATTTGGACTCTGCTTCTAAACCATTCATTAAAACAACACACACCAACCATGACTTCTCCATTAGATGCAGTGGATATGACACGCCATCACAGGATTTCGAGGTTTTGTGCATATCAAATCAAGAAATAAAGAACGGTCCTCAGCAGGGACGTGTTTTGAATATTTTTAACAACATAGTTGAGCCCTAATCTGTCGCAACCACTTTGCAGGCTGTTCTTTGTACCTGTTCAGTATTGACCTGAGTCAAAACATGAAGGGTCTTATAGTGGTTAAAGCAGGATATATTAATTCCCAAAGGGGATTTGGATTCAAGACACAGAAGACAGGAAAGCAAAAAGGTACCTACTTTCATTCAATGGCACTTTCCTGCACTCAGAAGTTTCCTAGGATAGTCAAACCACCAGAAATTGAAGTTTTCCATTTGCAATCCAAATTACAGACCAGCAATTCTCTATCACTGCAAAGCCATGAATATTGGATGACACTTGAAATCATGTGTAGCTCATGACCCTTTCTCTAATGGGAAGTCAGCCAATCCATTTATTTCAATCTGGTTTAATGCACAGAATTATATTACTTTTTTCTGAACAGGTACAGACCTCTTAGAAATTTCATATACATATATAAACAGATACATAACATATATGGGTTTGCTATCTTGGTCATCATTTCAGGACCCCTGAGAAGTACACATACATTCCCCACCATGCATGCACTGTTGAAAATTATGTGTCTTTTTTTTCCCTAAGGTAAAGAACTCTTCTAGATCTCTAGCAATGTGCATTCACAGAGCAGTGGATTAAGGATGATCCATCTTTCCAGGCTTGTCTTGCTTTGGATTGTTGATTGCTGAATGATGAGGATAGATGAGCATAATTCTATTTTTCTTTCTTTTCTGAAAGGAGCTAATAGTCCGTCAGGCCTCTTAGGTGGTCTAAAGCTCCTTTGGGTGTCATACAATAAGCTACAGAGATGCAGCTACAATTTAGATATTATTGTTTATTATTTATATTTATTTGTTTATTATTATCTATACACAGGACACTGTACAGGATACAGTAGCTGCAAAGATATCTTTGAGACTGGGCTGTGGGATGTAATACTATAACATTTTCAAGCTTCAGGATACTGACACTTTGGGATTGGTTGTAGTTTATAGGCGCTCCCTGCAGACTTACTGAATGAATCCTTAGTTGCTTGTGGCTGGACATTGTGCATCTGTCTTTAGTAAGGACTCTAAACACTACTGAACTCAATGGGAAACTGGCTGATGGCTGAAAAGGATTGGATCAAACCCTGGATTTTTAGTAAAAACAATGAAAAAAGAAAATACAAAATTATAAAGCTTCCTAGATTTGCATTATAAATATTTGCCATGGATGGAGAAAGTTACAGTTTTGGCCCGTATGAATATATTTCATGCTTACTTCCCCATTTTCTTTCCTTCTATTTCATTTACTTCTGCACGTTTGCAAAGTGCAGAGCTGCAAGGGATTAAAAGAATGATAGAAGGGATACCTGCAGTTTCCATCAATTTATATAGGCAGTAATATCCTTTTGACAAAGCTATTTTAACAACTTTGATAAAACCTTTTATTCCTCTCCAAAATTCCATAGGATTTTACAGGAAGCTCCACAGACTGCTGACAAGTGCTGAATCCTATTGGACACAGCTGAGACAAAAAGGACACTGCTGCTTGCTGTGCAAAACGAACCACGTATGTTTTCTCTGTTACAGTACCAGGGTATCCAGGAGCAATGTTATTAGCCACATGCTATAAGAAAGTTTTACACACTCTGTTTCAAAGGCAGACAGTAAGCCCGTATAGAAATTTTTGTGGTATCTGTGGGCTTGAATGGAGGTTTGCAGTACCAATGAAACGGGGCAGAAGGAGTAAAAAAACACTGAAGTTCTGCAATGAAAAATCAGACTACAGAAAGAGAACAGCAGTAACCATATAAAGTGCAAGAGAGTTTGCTAGTTACTAATGTTCTGATTTGCTTTATTTGCACTCTACTTCCTTCCATTTATTTCATTCTGATGCTTTTACACTTTTGAACTTCACAGCCAGGAAACAGGTAAACATAAGAAACAGGCAGAAGATAATACAGAGGTGTAGAGGAGAAAGAAAAGCAGAAACCATGGAGAGAGTAATGCATGGATTCTACTATTAGCCCGCCCACAGCAAGGTCACTGTAAGTTTGACATGGTTTGTTATTAGAGCAAGACAAGGTCATTTCTCTAACTTCAGGCAGAAGAAAGTCTTGGCTGGAGCTTGGACAAAAGTAGAAACAGTGTACTGAATACTCATAGCTTTGGTTGAGAAATTAGTGTCCTTGGCCTGAGCTCAGTTTCCTCTTGTATATACTGACAATGACAAGGCCCAAAGAGCACACCTTGACCTTGACCTTGTTTTCATCATCAGTTCAGACCAGCTTAAGTCATTTCTGCAGGCTCAGAGCTGGTCAGCGAGTCACTGCCACTCCTCCTGGTGGCTTTTCTTTCCTCATGTCCGACTTCTTCCCACGTGCTGCACGCAGTCAGGGAACTGATTATCTATTCTAGTGAAAAATAAGGTGGAAAGTAGCAGCAAATGCTGCAGTTGTCATAACTGCGTGAGGACACTGTTTATGAGGCTGAAATTGTTCTGGTTTCTAGATGTTTCTGATGAATCACATTCACATCACAATGTCCAAATATTGGAGGTTTCCGAGTAGACAACTGGCTAAAGTGTGGAGGAAAGCAAGGAAGACATAGGAGTACATAGGAAGTTGATAGAAAAAGTAAGAGGAAGGAAAAAGCAGCTAAAATAAGCATGGGTGAATAGGGAGGAAATAATATGAAGCCTTGAGTAGATAACAGAACGCCTGAAGTGAAAACAGGAAGAATAATACCAGCAGAAAAATCATAAGAAAAATGGCAAACACTGAAAAGCAATGGAAAAAGGTCACTGCTGAGAAATTTCTGACTATCTGTAAGCAAAAGCACCAAACATGAAAACTGGAGATAGTGGTGGAAGGATGTTATGGCTGGTATCTATCAAATGGTGATTTTTTTTTGTTTCCCTGTTATGACAGCAGAGGCAAATAAATACTGTTCCACCAGTAACATCTACATACCATCATTTTTTAATTTTAGCTCTGTTTCCTTTGTGTACTTCAGAGAACTATAATTAGCTTTTGACAGGGTCAGCATCTCTCAGACTGCAACATGATTTGAGTGACAAAACCACTTCACAGTCCCCACCTCAATGAGTAAGTCAAATAGCCATGAAATCTGCAAGCTTCATCAGCCCTGCTGATGAGACCTTGCGACATTCCTGGGAACCTAAGCCCCATTAAATGCTGTGAGAAGATTAAGCTATCTTGGTCCTTGGGGTAATTAAGGGATAGGATGGGCACTCAGTACTATGAACTTCACATTCAAACATCTACATTCTGAGGAAATCACATAAGAGAGGGCAGCAGGAAAGTCGAATCTCTGGAGTGTGAGGGAGGATGTGCCGCTTTTCTCCCACACCATCTTACTCTGCCTCGACAGGGGCATTTCCAGCTCAGCCCTGGCAAGCGGCTCCACAGCATCTCACCCTCTTTCATCTCACACTCTACTGACCTATCCAGTATCACCATTTCCTTTATGTGTGGCTGCGCTACCCTGACTTTGAATTTGGGACATGGTGAGAACAACCACAATAAAATGTTCTAATAACCACTGTGGCAGAAAGTTTTGTAACAGGTGAACAAGATGTATGAAGGTGCGTAAGAGGCTAATATGGCAGAAGGTATGATTTGTAATGAAATCGTGTTACCATTTGCAGGAATAATAACTGAGTTGTGAGTTACACCTCTATGTATGTGGGTTGTTACCATCATCCAGCCACCTCCAGGACAGGACTGAGCAAGTACTGGAAGTGCTCAACTTGGGATCAGAGGAAGTAAAAGGAAAAATTTCCATCGTCAGAAAGCTCTACATAAAGTAAAGCTAACAGCATGCTAACTTGGAATTTGTCCAGGAAAGGAGGAGAGTGAACACACCTATGATTTCAAAAAGCACTGTGAAACTTTTAATCACCATAGGTAGCAAGCGATTAATTTTTTTCTCATCTCTGGATACCTTCATCTTTTATATAGCATTTGTCATCATTATATCTAAATGCTGACATCTAAGAGGCAGTTTTATTTCCCCTGAGAGAAATAAGAAAGCATGAAGGAAATCCAAGAGTTTGTGAAAGGGAGTTTGTGGCAGTGAGCTGGCTCAGTTGAATAGGCACGTCTTGCCGCACACAGATCTGCTTCTGTAACAAGCACAAGCACTTAAAACTGTATCTTAATGAGAGTCTGAAGTGCTTCTTTCCCCTTTCAAGCAAACTGAAGTGGCTGATGGACTTGGCTATCTTTTTTTTTTAAATTCAAACTTTACCATCCAGCCAGTTTCATGCAGCTCTGCTATCAGCAACAAGCATAAACTAGCCAAGGTAGGATGCTTCACATTCATCTTCCTTGAAGGCAATGACTGCTTCATACTTGCTGGGGCCATGGCCTTCCCTGCAGAGCTGCCCTGGCAGCACATCGCTGGGAGAGAAGTGCACGAGCTGTAGCCTTGCTAGGTGTAAGCAAAGGATTTACTCCACTGCCTGAGGTGAGGGACAGAACAGAACACTCATCAGATGAAAAATAAGATGTGGGGAAGAGACATGCACAGGTTGACAGGCAGCTTGACACATGGCTGGAAACTATCTGACATCAGCCTTCGTTCCCAAGAATTAGATAGGTGACAGATGCTGGATGTGAGTGTAGATTTCCCAAGGGAGAAAAAAGAAATGGTGAAGGAAACAGGTCACAGCAAAGTAATTAAACCTGTGTGGCTATACGGCAATACCTCAGATTAAAATGCATGCAGAAACCAGCTATTTCCACAGGGGAGATGTGAGCTGGATAGAGACTAAACCAACACCCCTAAGTTAGAAAAGACACCAGTGAAGGTTAGCTTGCACCACATGGTAAGATGCTCTGTGGTCTTTAAAAAGTAAATTTTCAGCACAGCCAAATAAAATGTGATGGCTTAGTCATATGTCACCCTGAAAATACACCCTGTTTATGTTAATATTTGAATGTGTGGATAGAAGGGCCTATGCCAGGGCTTAAAAAGAGTATCTGCATTAGAATATATGAAGAATAAAAGACTAATTCAAATTAAATTAAATTTTATGAACATGCAAAACTTAGATCAGTCTCGGGCTGGTTGCAAAGCTCAGTGTCTGCTTTGCTCTGAGCCTTTGATAATAGGTTTGTTACTACTATTAACCATAGAAGTGATTGCTGAATGGAGACAGCACATTTCACAACAGGCATTACACTTACTCAGTGTCCCTACAGTCCTCCATTCCTGGTGGTGCATGTCCAGTAGAGCTGTTTCATTTTCTCCACCAGTGATAGTCTCCAATCTTTACCATGATTCATCCAACTTCAGCCATATCCATTGGCCTTATGTCATCGCATAGCAGGATACTAAAGGGGGCTGACTGGGATAGCAGTGAAACTTCCAGAAAAAGCTTAGATGTTAAACAGCTCAAGCTTCTATGAAAGTTTGCATGACTCTAGGCTGCACTGATATCTGCATATTTTTAATAGCTAAAGTTCAGTTTACAGTGTTGGTTTTGGTTTGTTTTCTGTTTTTTAAGATTTGAAATTAAAATGAAAGTAGGTGGTGTTTCCAGTAACTATCCAAGCTGCCTGCAAGTCTAAAGATAGCCACATAAGATCTGGGAGTGAGTGTGTATGACAGAGAGGGCAAGAGTGAGAGAAATGTATAAATAAACTCTGGACTGCTGTTAAAGGCTCAAAAATTTAGAAGAACCAGATGCTGACTTTCTTACAGCAGCGGCAATTAAGCTACTTTCTATCTGTGAGATTTTAAGAAATAAATGACATTCATAGTTATCCCACCCTATCTGAACACCACAACAAGTGAAAAAATAACAACATCCAACTCCTCTCACTGTATCAGTTGTTCTACAATACTCCTTCTAGATCCAGGATCCTTCTAGATCCACTACATCCAGGGAGCAATATGTGAGGGCTTGAAACAATGAAGCTGGTGAAGGGTCTGGAGCACAAGTCTTATGAGGAGCAGCTGAGGGAACTGGGATTGCTGGGTCTGGAGAAGAGAAGGCTCAGGGGGGACCTTATCACTCTCTACAACTACCTGAATGAGGATGGAGAGAGGTAGGTGTTGATGTCTTCTCCTAAGTAAGAAGTAACGAGAGAAGAGGTTGCACCAGGGGAGGTTTATAGTGGATATTAAGAAAAATTTCTTCACTGAGAAGGTGATCAGGCATTGGAACAGGCTGCCCAGGGAAGTGGTAGAGTCACTGTCCATGGAAGTGTTCAAAAACATGTAGACAAGGCCCACAGTGACATGGTTTAGTGGTGGTGTTAGCAGTGCAGTGATAATGGTTGGACTTGATAATCTTAAGAGTCTTTTCCAACCTGGTTTATTCTATAATTCTATGAATCTGTACACAGAGCAGCTGGGCTGCAGTTCTTGGGGCACTTCTGTCCTTAAGCAGCATAATATTGCCTCCTCCAGCACCTGGGAGAGGAGCAGGACATTACTGATTACAACTTATACTGGTAGAAATGCCTAAGAATAAATGAACACTGCTTCCAGGTCCATGTGACTAGTGGATAGATGATTAATGCACACTGGTATGCCTGGATGTTTTCATTATCCCTGACACAACATTAATTGTTGTTCTTCCTAGAGTTAGTATCAGAGCTTAAATGGAATTAATGATAACATATACAGTGCTCTCAATTCTGGCCACTTTAAACAGGCGCAAGGCCTCTGGCCTGTCCAAGAGAAGCCATTATATCCCCTCTTATATTCAACCATCTGTGCCACCCTTTGCCACACTAAAGAAATTGAGGCTGTCTGATTGCAACCCTATGTGAACATAAGGGAAGCTGGGCCTAGGAAGGGATGAGGAGGAGTGCTGAGTGTTTTTTGTGGCCTCCATTTTTTCCTCCCCACTACCCAAATCAATACTCAGAAGTTGATGAAGTAAAAATTGCCACTAGGTGTACTGAGCCAGCTCGTCACCTGCCGTAGGAGGAATGTCTCTGACTGGGCTGGAGAGAGGGACCATGTTGGTGCTGGAAAGAAGGCCTGGAACAGGTCCCCATGGTGGGGCTGTTACCTGCAAAGCCAGTTTGTGGGTACCACAAAAGGTGAAATAGCAGCTGGGAGGAGGAGGACTAGGTAAGAGACCTGTGGGACACGACCAAGACATGAGGGATGATGCAACTCAAGGGCCCTCAAATTTTGGGTCCCACCCAAAGGTTCTCCAGTGCAAACCCTTCCAAGCAAGCATAAAAAGTCACTTTATCCATTTTTGAACTGAACTTAATTTGATCAGTTCATTTATATTTTGGAGGGTAATTCCATTTCTAGCATTGGTTTAGCAGATTAAAATATGGATATTGGCGGAAGAGCAAGTTAAAGTAATTGAGTCTTTCTGGTTCCTTGCTCTAGTTTTATTCTACTTTGTACTTGTAAGTGAGATTACATTTGTATTTGTTTATTAAACAAAATACAGATTTTTAAAAGAAAAACGCAGCATTGTCTGAAGTATCTTCTGAAGTTCATCTGAAAAGAATTCTGGGAGAGATGATTACAAAACCCTCAAGCTGAAAAGCTTTATAGTCAGGCACTGACCACAAAGCCTGCCGTCCAAATTCTGATCTCAGAGCAGCATAAATCTAGTGTAATACCCATGGTTTTGGTGGAGTTACTCCAGTTTTACACAGCAGTAACTGGGAATTGAAATTGGAACTTTGCCTTTAATTTTGTCCAAAAATGTGAAAGTAGAAAAAAGTACACTTTCAACATGGAGTCCCACAGGAATTCAGAGGGTCATCACATTGAATCATTTTCCCAATTGCTTTGCATGCCTTCCCACAAAAAAAAAAATGCAACTCACAAAATTGTCAGTGTTCTGTCAGCTCAGCTAGAAAGAGAAAAATGAAGCATTGTTTGTCTGACATAGACGTACAAAGATTAAACACAGGTATGAAACATTTGCAGTGTGACACATTCGATAACCTTCCTTACAGTAGTACTGTGAAGATGAATTAGTTATTTTCAAAGGCTTTTTAAATGTGCAGGTGAAGTATGACAGCTATCACATTAATCACCATCATAAAAGGTCTTCAAGTTAATAGCAGAGCTCTGGGTATGTGCTTTCTGGTCTTTGCTGAGATTGAAGGCTCAGGTTTAGATTGCAGCATAAAGGCACAGTGCTGAGAGAATCTGTGGTGAACATCCAGTACCCAGGATGTGGTTAGAGGCCTCAGCATCCCTCATAGTGGTGTGTTTAGTATGAGGGCTTGTCTGCATAGGGACTTACCCCTGATTAACTCCATGTGCAGACACTCCTATTCCAGAATAGTGGGTGGAGAACAGTACCTTAGGCTGGAAAAGCATTGTCTCCTTCTCAGTATTATCCTTGGCCTTGTCCCCAGTGCTTGGTCTCCACATCTGCTGAGGAAGCTGAGGACAATCTGGCAAGTGAACACAAGGATGGCTTCCCCAGGCTAGTAGAAAGGACCCACAGGCTGGGATGCTCACTGAAACAAAAGCCTGGCATGATTGCTTTTACATACAGCAGTATGGCAGGCTTCCCCAGATTGCTATGCATGAGAAGGAAAATTGAAACCAGCTGTGTCAACATGTGCCATAAATAGAATACATTTCTCAGGAAAACAGCCAGCAAAAATGGAGTATAATAATCTTCAGCTCAGTATTTGCATATTACTAATACCAGAAGAAAGTATTAAGAAGGGACAATGGAAGAGGATTATTCTTATTAGAAGAACAAAGATTAAGAGTGATGTTGACCATGGTATTAGGGGATTATAAGCCTTGACAAAGAAAAACAAGTCTGTGACAACAGATGAAAATTCAAGAGCAGCATTATGGTTATTGAGAATAGCTTGAATCTATATAGCCCTGAAGAGTTTAGCTGGGAATCCACACACTGTGGCATGTAGCCAAAGGGAGTGTATAAACCTAAAAATCCTTTAGGGAAGCAGTTTAAAAAAACTGAGTGAAGAAGAGACTAATGTGTTTTATTAGAATCTATTCTGCTGGACTGTTGAATCTAATTGGTGGATCCCCAAGGGAAAGACAGAGCCCATCCCAGTAAGTAGGCGTCAGCATGACCTTATGGCTGTAACCTTCCTTGGTCTAGTTTTTGCAGTACACATTGCTGGGTGTTTCCATCGTTGTTACCAGAGGGGCACTTTGTCTAGGAGGTGAGCACACCTTACAACAGTTGTGTCAAGTTATTACGGGAATGTCTGTAGCAGAAGAGGGAAGTGAAGGGCAAGAACAGTGCATTTTGAGACACTCTTTACTTGCCTGTTTGGGCTACTGAGGCCTAAACATACGTGGGTTTTTCCTTTCCAGTACTGCAAGCACTGAGACGTAAGCACACAAATAGGCTGTTTTACTGAGGTATTTTCACAAGGGATAAGATTTCTATTTCCTGTATGCACATTAGAGAAATAGTCTTTACTTAAAAAAATAAGGCAAGCAGGGGATTTCTGAGCTGGTCTCACTCTTCTTTATCACCTCTGTGCATGCAAGTCTCTAAAGAGGTTGTTACTGTCTGTAAATAGATTGGCTTTATTGTTATGCTGAGTAGCAGAAGAGTCATGTGGATTTACAGTGAAAGCAGGGAATGGGCAGCCAGCCAGTGCCGTGGTGTCATTGCTGACTGATAGCATGGCACCATTTCTTACATCTCTTGTAACAGGCTTGAGTAGCTATTTCATTTGGTAAGGTAGCACACAGTATTGCCCAGTTGTAAAGATAATCATAAGCTGTGTTAAATTCACTAGGCTGTGATAAAAGGTAATCGAATAATTATTCATTTTAAATAATGCACCTCTTTATGCATCTAACAGTCCATCTGCCTGAGAATTAAACACACACAAAAGGTTAATTTCAGTTACTTGTTCCTAACTTGCAGTTGTTTCACTAACACGGTGTGTGTAGACACTTTAGTGTCTAGTTTTGAATATTCTATGTAAAATTTTGCTCTGTATGATTGCTTTTGACACCACCAAAATCACATGGTGTCATTTCAGTTTACTCAGTGCACATGTGTGTTTGGGGGGTCTGAGCGCCAGCAGCTGGAGTCAGACCACTTGTCACTGGGCCTGTGTGTCCATGGTCCGGCAACTGGGACAGATGAGTGTGAGTGTGGGACCACTAACGAGTATCCAGGAGGACTCACTGGTGAGTAAGTCAAGTGGCCTAGGACCCACTCTGGGACAAGTTTCTCCTGATAGTTACTGGAGCATATGCTAACGCTTTACTTGATATTACCAGATCTGTCTCATATTTCTAATGCTGTACTCAAGAAGGGGGCTTATTTCTGATTTTTCTTCATGGAGAGATTATAGATATATACTGCTATGACGCAATTGGTAGAAGGAGGGATAATGAAAGAAGGTAGATTTAGATTAGATTTTAGATAATTAGTTCTTTAGGAAGAAGTTCTTTACTGTGAGGGTGGTGAGGCACTTGGAACAGAGTGCCCAGAGAAGCTGTGGCTGCACCATCCCTGGCAGTGTTCAAGGCCAGGTTGGATGGGGCTTTGAGCAACCTGGTCTAGTGGAGGATGTCCTTGCCCATGGCAGGGTATCAGAACGAGATAATCTTTAAAGTCCTTTCAAACCCAAACCATTCTGTGATTTTATGATTCTATGAATTAATACACTATTCCAACATGAAGTGAAGCATCTCATTTCATGGCCTTTAGAAAAAGAGAAGTGCATAAGAAAATGTGAACTCATATCTTTTTTATAAAAATATAGAAAATAGAGAGTTGTCTGAAGAATGGTACTGAAGGAACTGGTACTGTTAGCCTTAATAGAAAGTTCAGGTGGATTGTTTCTGTGGGTTCTCCTTGTTCCCAGTGAAAGTGGGATTTGATTGCTAAGTTTCTCCTAATTATCCAGGGCTGCTATTCCTACATTGTAGAGCTAGCAGAGCAAAGAAGCACCTCCTGAAATGTGGTCAAGAGACCAAAGGAATATTTTCTATATAAAAGAAAGAGAATGCAGATCCATTACTGAATACTTAATGCTTTGTACTGTAAGAACTGATTTTTTCCAGGCTTGCTATAATTTCTTTGAACATCTGGTTAAGCTTATTAGGTAACATGTACAGAATTTGGTAACAGCCAAGGAAGATACCATAATGGAGGTCACATTTTATGCTTTTATTAGACCCTGGAAAAAAATGCATCAATTCTGTTTTGTATGTTACACAGTTTTTAAAATGTGTAGTTGTATGAATGTGTTGGACCTCCTTTTTATTTTGCACTTCATACAAACTGACCTGCCTTTGCCGAGCTCTTTTGGGGTCCCAAATATTTTTTAGTAAAAGAGTCTTTTCAAGATTGCTATGACACTGTATTTTAAATTGACATTCATAATTTTTCCTCAGGAGATTTTGGGCCTTTTTAGCCTTATAATCCTTTATTTCCTGGGAGGCATTTTCTGTTGTGACCCTAGCTGCTAGAAATTCTCCAGGCAAAATTCTGAGTTTGGATAATATTAATTGAGCCATCTGCATTTGATTGATGATACAATGGAGCCCTTAAAGTAGCTATTATTTCAGTCTATTTAATATTTTACTGTGGCAATTCCCAGTATGAAGTAATGCTTCTGAAACACTTGGCCTATATTCTGTGCTTTAGATGATGCACAGAGAAACGTCTTGGTCATAACATGGGGTCACATCAAGAGAGGCTCATGCTAATCACAGCCAGAATATGTTTATAATGTCATAAAAAACATAATCCCAGAGAGAAAATAGGTATCATCCAATGCTCTTTGAAATCTCCTGTCTTGTGATGCAAGTGGGTCTTTGAGTGTTGCCCACAGTTAACAGAGCAGTCTGTAGAGCCATGCTTGAGGTAGATGTCTCCCCAATATGAGATGTGTCAGTCTTGGCAGTTCACCAGCTGGCAACAACCAGCAACCACTCTTTACAAGTAGTTTGCACCTGTATCTGAATACATTGATCTCTTGTCATCTCCCAAAAATGTCTGCAAGGTGATGCTTTAAGCTTTATGAAATCTTACACATAGTGGATACATGAGGCAGCCATGGCTAGGTATATCGGCAAAGCTTCCATGAGAGATGGTGGCTTGTTTCTGCTCATAAGATGAGGGTTATATTTTTTCATGTGTTTGTAAGAAGTCACCTTCAGATACAGCAGTTAGTTCAGTGTTACCAAAAATATACACAATGACAGCAGAGATGTCCCAGAGAACTTCTCTTTATTTCCTCCTACACCGCCTGAGCCGCTATTTACGAAGTGGTACAATAGGCTTGTGACATAAGTAGGCTTTAATTAGGTCTAACCTAAGCTTCCCACACTAATGGGTTGGTTATTCTATGCTTTATGTTCACAAGAATGCCACAGCATCATTTCTGTGACCAAGGAGGCAGGGCTGGAGCTGTTATGTTCCGTGACCTCTTACATTAAAGCTTCTGCAAATCTTTAACTGAAGTATGGTACTTTTCTACACATTCAGTCCATGACAGAGGTGTATTTCTGGCTAGAGTTTTGAAAGCTGTACAATGTTCCTTTTAGAAATGTATAACTGTAGCAATTTCCAAGGAAAGCATTTGCTCATAAAACTCAGCAGAAAAAAGGAACAGTAGTACCCAAACTTTTTACATGCTTTCAGGCAGTGTCTGTATTAGCAATTTGATGTGAAGAGAGAGATTTTGTTTCTCTGTTTACCATGTGCTGGTTGTGTTCTCCAAGCAGTTTATGTGTTTATCAGATTTCCTTCAAAGAGAACTGTGGAATCAGTGGAATCAGACATTCCACTTCACTGCCTGCTGGCACCATTAGGTTCCACACCCATATGTGA
>NW_009925930.1:0-68507 GCF_000696875.1 Nestor notabilis | reverse complement strand
GTGGCTCAGCAGGAAGCTACACAAAGGAGAGGCTTCCAGGTCAGCAAGAGCCCTGATGGCACTCTAGTATGCATTTTACACTCCTGGCATCGATCACTACCCATTAACTTCGTAAATTAAATGATGTAAATAGCATACTTTGAGCGATGCTTGCAATGTGTTCTGATAAATTACAGAACGTGAGTCATTGCAACACTACCTGTAAGTAATGGAAACCTCTTTAAAGCTGTTACAAAGGCAGATAATATAATCTCTTTTAAAAGATGATCAGCTGGGTTCCTCTTTACTGTTAACTCCACTGAAGCCCATAGAATCGCACAAATGATGAATTAAGTGCAGTGCTGATTTCTAAAGATCATTGCTTAGATCTAGTCTTTAGACCTTCTGAATGTATTATGTCAGTCTTTACTTATGAGCTACCATACAGCTCCCAGTCACTCAGCCAGCAATGTGTTCATGCACTCAGTTTGCCCTACGGAAAGCTGGGAAGTCACAAGAAATAAACCATTGCTCAGAGAGGAGCAGTTAAGACTGCATATGAAAAACACTTTACTAGAATACATTGTCCTTTGCTACTTTTTTGTTGTTTCTTTCTTTCTTTTTTAAGCAAATGTACTTAAAATTCTCTGATGGTCTTTCAAATTACCCAAGTTTTAATGTCAGTTTCAGAATCCAATAGAAAACAAATGGAAAATGTGTGACTTTAAAACAGCATGTAGTGGCAGGACAAGGGGGAATGATTTTAAACTGAAACAGGGAAGATTTAGATTAAACATCAGGAAAAATTTTTCATTCTGAGGGTGCTGAGGTGCTGGCACAGGGTGCCCAGAGCAGCTGTGGCTGCCCCCTCCCTGGCAGTGTTCAAGGCCAGGTTGGACACAGGGGCTTGGAGCAATCTGGTCTACTAGCAGAAGGTGTCCTTGCCCGTGGCAGGGCGTTTGGAACCAGATGATCTTTAAGGTCGATTCCAAGGCAAACCATTCTGTGAGTCTATGATTCTACGATTCTATGACTTGAAATGTTCTTTGACATGTTTATTGGTTATAACGAACAAAAGAACATATTAAACTCAGTATATGGCTGTGTTCGCCACAACAGACTGTCAGCTCTGTTTTCAGCATTTTGCTGTCTGACGGATTGGGACCATTCACAGCTAGGTCAGGGGCTATGTTTCAGGACAGCAGGCAGCATGTTCTTTCTAGACTCTGCTTTGATGCCTGGAAAGCCAGGAGATTCAGTACCAGTGAGGGTTAATAGGCTAATAATTCTGGGACAGGTTCTTATTCCTGTATTCAGCACAAAGATCAGCTTAAGTTTTGGATCAGGGACATCAGACTTAAAAAAACATGTTCATTGTCAGGTCCTGCAATGTCCATGGGAATGCTGATGACACTGGTGAGTGGAGAAGGTATGGCCAGTAGTAAGCACAGAGTTAAGCTGTATCATAACACCTAAAATGCATATATTCTTTCTCTTGAGTAATGAATGAGACCCAACCCTTTTAAGTGTCAAAGTGTTCCTATAAGCAAGCTGATTAAGTCCAGCTGCTTGACTCCAACATATGTTCCCAGTCAGAGTTCCTATATTGGATCCAAGTCTTTTTAAAAAGTGTCAAAACTTTGTCAATGCCTTGTGACAAGAAGAAATGTGATGCGTTGAAAACAGTAACTGAGGACACCAGATCTGTCCCCTCACACTCAAGGTGTCATGGGTTTAGGTTAGGCGCTGAAGCACACACTTAGATGCTATGGTGAAAAGCAGATGGAAGGTGTGGTTTCACAAAATGGGGTGTGTAGGTCTAACATCTCATCCCTGTCCGAGGGGAAATCATGCTCCCTCTCTCTGTGGTGTGGCTGGTGGATGCTTCTGTCCCTTTCCTTGTCCTAGTTCTGGCACTTCTCTGATATCCCCGTTGGGCAATTAATCTCTCGCAGATAGGACATGGGAGACAAGAGTGACCTCAGCTCAGCAGTCAGAGCTGAGTCTTACTTAGTTGCTACCTAAAACTATAGTTCTGCAGGTGTGTCAGAATAATTACAGATTTACTTACATAAAAGAACATCCTATCTAGAAGAAAAATACTCCACTGTTTGGTTGGTCGCCGATATTGCCCAGAGCATTTCTAAGATACCCTGGTGGAGAAGAGGCACCACATCCTTTCCTGCACTGTGTGCATCCTGAGTAAAGATCACCTTTTCACCAACAGATAGATGTGCCCTCCCCATTGCCTGCATCTCTCTCAGTAACTTGCGTTTACCTTTCCAGCCACAACATCACTTTCCCTCAGAGTATATCCTGATGAGTCATTAGCAGAGAAAGTTTCAGAACCGTTCATCAACAGAACTTCAGTAAAACGCATTTACATTTGAGATGTGAAGTAATCTTTTCAATAACACATATAATGTACCAATTTACCTGAATATCTTAGTAATTCTCAACCACAGCACTTTAAGTCTGTTTCAACTATTCTGTTCTCAGTCCTGAGTATTAGAAAGAATTTGTCTTCCCCTCCCCTTTTCCTACCCACCCCCATGTTGGTATTTAGAATGGTTGAAATATTAGCACAGCTTTTTCAGCTCTCAGAGATAAGGTTTAGGCATAAATTTAAAGACTGATGCTGGATCTGAATTTGTGAATGCTCAGAATGCTCAGACAAGTCTCGTGGTTCAAGAATATCCTCAGATATCAACCTTTGACCAAGCAAACATAGTACACAGACATCTTTGGTTATTTCCTATTTCTAGCATGTAATCAGGTAGCCATCAAAGTACATAGGTAAACCTGGTAAACACAATAAATTCAGAAGCTCATCTGCCTTAGAATGAAGTAGAATTACTCCTGCCGTTTCTGGCATATTAAGGGAAGAGTCATATCTTTTCCTTTCCCTTGTTGTTCCTTTCCAACATTATTTCAATACATGAGGTTCCAGGAAACATCATAAATGCTTCGATGATATAGCAGTGTGTAGTGGGGAAGTGTGATAATTTTCAGTTTATGGGTGGAGGTTAAGGCACAGAGGTTCAGTGAAATGGCCATAAGCATGATAGGAAGTTTGGGAGTTTGAAACTCGTGTCTTTTTTGAAAAGTACACAAAGCCTTCTCTGTGCTGCAGTGAACAGCAGAGGTGGCCAACACCAGGAATGTCATCTTCTGCATGTGAATTTCATGTTAAACAGGAAGATAGTCTTTTTCTTCAAAACCCTGTGAATATCATAATTCTTGATGAGAAAATTAATTATTTTTACACTATCTTAGTGATATTGTTTTAAGGAGAAAATGCAACTTTCATTTAAAATAATTTCTTTCTTCTGAGAGACAAAGAAATGAGAAAAAAAGGCAAACTATATGGCAGAACAATTTTCACTCTTCTTTATCAGTTTCAATTCTGAGACTGCTTTGTATGCTTTTTTTACCTTGAATAATAAACAGTTTTGTTGTATATTTTAAACACATTTTCTAGCAGAAATAGGAAGGAAGTTGAGTTGGAAAGAGAAAAAGAAAAAAGGAGAGATGAGATTTTTTTTTCTAATTCTTTATGTTGGGGTTTTTTTCTAGGATCTTTACATGATAGATCCTTTTGAAGAATTACACTGCTTGTGAATATTTTATGAAAGCAGATCTTAGATGAAATCCTGTTGAAATATTCATTGGAAAGATTTCAACCAGCTCTTACAAATAGCCTTCAGCTTTATAATTTTCATTACAGTCTGTTTTGTTATCTAATCAGCAAAAGCAGTGAAGCATATTTCATTTACATACCAGGAATGTGAAGGGAGAATAATTCAGTGATGGGATGCAAAACACAAATGGAGCCTCGAAACATGCCTACAAAAGTAACTGGCCAAATTCATGGCAATGATTCGTATTTTAAAAGGAAGGGGTTTAGCACCTGTTACAAGTAACACTGACTTTCCCCTTAAAGGTCACTTACCAAATCTTTTGGCAATACTCCCTCGCTGTTCACCAACACATCTATAGGAGCATATTTCAGCAGGCTTAGGAATATATGGTGCCTACATTCACTGCTTCCCACCTTTGTTATGCTCAAAGCTAAATTGGACTCCTTCCAAACACGACTTGCTGTGTTGCGCTGGCAGTGCTCTAAGAATTCAGTTTAAAACACGAAAATCTGGAAGTGATGACAGGCACCTCTTTAGAGATAATCACATTTGACACCTGAATGCATTGGTACCCCCACCTTTTCAGGGAAGGACTTTCTGGCCTTAGTTGAGCAGTTAATCACAGTTTAGCAAAATCTTTCCCCTTTGTGTATACTTGAGCGCCTTGCTGGGTAGCAAAACACTTCAATGAGTGCTTGGAATTTGCGATAAAACATTCACATTTCAGATAGATATTTCAGATACATTCACATTCAGATAGATACAGATATATTCAAATAGAATATTCTTCCTTATTATTTGTGTGATTAATGAATGATGGATAGATTATGCTGTAAAATGAATGATTCCTGAAGGAACTGAAAGGTTTGCAGGAAACCAGCAAGGGAAATGTGCATCAGCTCTAAGCTATGCATGACGTTTCCCTCTGAATTAAATAGCCAAAAGTGTGGTTGGAAGGGTTTTCCTTGGGGAATTTTATGAATAATAATGAAGGTCCTAAAGAGCTTATCTTAAAAGTAAAATACTCGGATCTGGACAGGAAGAAATAATATTTACTTTTACTTCTTTGGATGTAACATTGTGGTACTTTATTGACTTACTTCACTGGGAATTTTATGCAGCTTTAAACTGCAGGAAAACCGTTTTACAGTGATCACTAAACATACGCAGAATTTTGGAGAGGACAGATTATAGTTATTTCCTACCTCTGTACAAAATCCTTTTGAAGTCAGTCTGCTCCATTATAATCTTAAAGCTTTTCCTCTGAGATCTTAAGCATTTTCTCAGAGGGACAGGCCTGTAGTTCTTCAGAGAGAATATTACATCTGTAACTGAAGTGCATCCAAATTGGAAGCCATGTTCTTGGATGCCATTGAAAGGAAAGATAGGATGCAAATACCGGCTATGCATTATATTGCTAACCACTATTTCATTCTGATAATAGCTGACACAGTTAAACCAACTCATTACCTCATTCTTAAACCATCAAAAATTCAGCCAGTAAAAATAAAAATTTTTAGTAGAAAGATGGTCACCATGCTGTTGTACAATGTGTGAGGGTAGATCTTGCAGAGCAAAAGATGTTTTTATGAAGTAACAGACAATAGGCAACAAGTGAAAGACAAAGATTATACATCTAAATACAATAAATCAAACTACATTCCATCAGTCCCTCTTTACAGTGTATGTTTTATTAACGCTCCAAAATACACAGCAACTGTTAAGTTCATCCAGGAGGAAGATAAACACCCCTCGCTTGAGTTTACTGCTGCTTCTATCCTTACAAAATGCATTTTGGAAAGCACACGACTCTTTAGCAAAGTCTTCTATTAGTTTCTGCACTGGTGGAATTTAAATCCCAAAGAAATGTGCTGGAAACCACTCAGTGCTTTTTGCTTCACATAGCCACGTCACCAAAAGAAGAAATGGTAGCATCTGGTCATTGCACTGTAGTATGGTATCAGTGCATGAACCTCACCAGAAAAGCAAACACCACAGCAACGAAGCAGGGCAAGACTGGATGAAATCAAGCTCACATACCCGTATGCTACATGAAGGAATTTGGTAGTTTGCTTTGTTTAATTACTCTTCCTGCATGTTGTTTTGCCCCAAATAGTCCTGTCTTCCTCAAGGTCTGGTATGTACAACAGGAATGGGAGCAGGGATGGTGGATTCTGAATCCAATTATTGACAAGCTTGGATTTACCTAGTAGGCAGACACCGCTCTTCACTGCATGTTACATTTGTAGTACCATATGAAAGACTACTTGATCCATAATTATTTAATCCAGACATAAGTTTATTCAAGTAATTGAGTCCAGGATCAGGATAGTTTAATGCTGCATCTCTTACAGCCGAAGTTTCTGGTGTTATAGCTGCAAACATCCCCCCATTTCACCTCAGGAAGGGTGCAACTCCAGCTATTGGAAATTATTGTCAGTATCTGACAATATGGAAAGTATTGTCAGTGTTGCTATTCTGAGACAATTGAATGTTTCCATTGCCAACCTAGAAACAGTCCTATAATTTCCCTGTGCAACACATTATAAATTCAGTGTTAACGCAGTTGCAGAAATTATGAAAGTGAAGGTGGTTGGCTCTAACTCATTGAACTTTTAATGGGAATTCTGAAGGGGAAGAATTGACTTGTTTCTACAAATGGTGCAACTTCTGCTGTTAAAGTGAATCAATAAAAGGGAACAGGCACAGTAATCATCACATACTGTCATCCAGTGTTTTCTTCTAAACCTGATGAGGGGCTATGCCAGCAAATTATACAATGAGATTCCTAGATAGCCATGAAAGAGGAAAGGATACTGAAATTTTGCTTAGAGTGCATCACAGAGAGCATGTTGTCTGAAGACGGCAAAAGGACATAGTCAGGCCTCAAAGATTTCCAAGCCAGCTGCTGAGTGAAGGCTAGAATGAGGATCAAAAATGTTCATGGAATTTACTGCTGTGGGTGGTGCATGCAGTGGGTCTGTATAAAACTTGGCCTCTAGAAAACACCACTGCATTCCTGTTGTTCTTACAGGGCACAAAATTAATGTAACAAGGGCTGCTAATTGGGATTTTCTCAAGCTGGCTGGCTTGGCTTTCATGCTAATAATCTTTCAATATATGTAAACACACAGAATTTTACATCACATCAGAGCAAGAGGTATTTGACTACTGCTTGCCAGCAACTCTGAAATATATATGGTAATATTTTGGAACATGTAAAGAAATGTCTGAAATTAAACTCTTTACAGGTACCCAATACTGGAAAGTATGTACATTCCTAAATCATATTTAGATTTCTGTTATTCCTCTTATTATTTCAGGCTTTCATATAATTGCAGAAATTCCCTTCCCCCAGCATCGGGGGAGGCTGCTATTTGCAATAGGACGTGACATTCAGCTGCGTGTTCTTATTTTTGCTACAAATACATGCTCTGGGTTTTAAGTGCTTGTTAAACACAGCCGCAGTAACATTGTGGTGAAGCATCCCAGAACGACCTCTGCAAGCTTGAAACAAAGCATTCAGTATACAATAGGCATCAGTCAGTTTCCGAGAATAATGAGCACTACACATGACACAGAAGATTTCTGTGGCTTGAATGCTGCCTTTTTACCAGGAGGTGAGTTTGGAAAGGCTTGGCTTGTTTATAAATAAAACATAAATGTTTGGATGTTCATGTGATCAACAACATGATTTGCTCAAAGTAGATGATTGTAAAGGTCAGTCCTAATTCTCCTTTCTTGGCATCATGCAGCTCTAATGTCAGCATTTATAACAATTTTTAAGTGCTGAGAGAATTAAAACAGTGACAATATCATAGCCTGCCTTTTTATCCAGTGTCTTTTAAGATAGGAAGTTGCTTAAAGGTGGTCTCCTGTCCTGGTTTCTGTTATCCCACAAATAATGCTGAAACAACTGTGGCTTTGGTTTTTTTATCCTAACTTTTGCTGGTATCAACAGATTCAGCCAAAAGGAAAAGATCCATTAAAAGAATGGGCCTGGTTCTTCTCTGTCTTCTCTCTTTTTTAGTGATTCTGGAGGTACTGATTTCACTGGACTAACTCCAGAGTTAGCCCTGTCTCAACTAAGCCCTCCAATGCTTAACTTCAAGTACCCCCTTCCTGTTCAACATAGCGCTTCAGCATGAATTAAAAGCTAAGTACATGATTTAGTCCCACCAGAGTCCCAGGGATTGAATCACGTGCCCAAAAGTTAACCACATGCTTGAATGTTCGGTTGAATAAGCACAGAGCAACTGAACCACAGCCTTAAGCCTGCACGGGGAGAAGTCTCACATTGGCATGAAAATGCAGCACATATTACTGCTGCTCTGGCAGCACAGTGGCACTTTTCCAAGCAGAGCCCTTGAGAGATGGCTGGGGCCCGGGTTCACAAGGACTATTTGCCCTCAGCTCCTGCAGCTCTGTGACCACTCACCCAGGGACCATTGGGCAGGCTTGGGGGTGTTCGTCATTCTCTGCTCTAGTCTTCTGTAATGCAAGAGCTCCCTTTCCCAACATCATGGCTCAGTGTGCACACTATTCTTTCTTTCTCCATACTGGGTCCCACATGGTCTGTATCATAGACCATAGTCTCTCCTAGGGATCCCCGGGCTCTCCAATGCCCAGGGTCACATGCATTCACCTTCCTGCAGGACAAGGGGGAGCAAGAATTTGTTAGGATGTTAGATATGAAGGCGAAACCCTGGGAAGTTTGAGCAGAGCGCTGCTACACTGCAACACATCATTGGAAATCATGAACCAGCTGCTTGATCTACAGGCAATTGGAGGGGTGCTCAGTGCTATGAAAAGCATGTGTCTCCCGTTTGCCCCTGTTAGCATTTTTGATTTTCAGGAAAATTGGGGTGTCCGAGGCCCAGCTGCATGACTGTTCCTGGCAGGACCATGCTGCAGGCAGCAGGGCAGGCAGGTGGAAAAGGAGCGTGTGCAGCCTTTGCATGCTTGCCCAAAAGGCAGCAACACATACAGGCAGGTATTTCACCTCACCAGCCCTGCAGAGAGAGCATGGCTTTGTGCTTGGTGCCTCCGTGTAATCATGGTTAAAAACTCCAGGCACTGTCTTCTCCCTCCGCCTCAGGTCTTTGCTCAGCCTAGGTTCTAGCTAGTTACCAGAGAGTCTGCCTTCAGATGCGAGAGGCTAGTTGTGGATTAACAGCCTCTGCTTCTCCTCTGCTTCACCTTCCTGTAGCCCTCCCCTTTGCTGAAAGCTAGCCTTTATGCCACAGTTTACAGTGTGATTCCTAAAGAAACTTTTCCTGGGTCTGAGCCAAGCATGTCTTAACCAGCAGACTAAGCTGGTTTCACCCCAGCCAGCATGGACAGCACTGACCCTGATCTCACTGCAGTTGGAAGGTTTTGGAGTTAAACTGCCGTGAAGTGCCATGTACACAAACGCTGGGAGTGGCCCTGGTACAGCGCACAGATCTGAGTCAGGGTGGGTTCGGCATCTGGCAGGACGTTAGCCACAGTGTATCAGATTCGTTAATTGTATGTGGGCAAGAGCTGATGTAATCCAGAATAAGGAAATGGTGTACTGAGCAAACCCAGTCATTATTTTGCCACTGCATGCTTGACTGGCCTCCATAAATACAGTAACAAACTTTAAGGTGCTGTTTCTCAACATTGTTTACAGTGGGGTTTTTTTTTTTTTCAGTTACGTCCAACTAATTAAATAGATAAATTGAGCATTAACTCAAGCACAGCCAAGCTACCAACCAGTGCCTCTGTGAAAAACTGCTTCAGAACAAGGAGTCACAATGAATCATACAGAAGACACTGCCTTCTGCAATCAGCAGACATTTCGGCCAGCAAGGACCTGAGGTTCATGCAGCATACCTTGCAGTCCTCATCCTCGCTGGAATCCACATGGCTTCACCTAGACAGCATGGCATAGGTCCTTCTGGGGGGAGAACACAGCTGCCTCTCACACAGGTACAGGCATGGGATGCAGCTGGGACACACCTCCAGGCATACAATCACTCTCGTTGACAGAGCATAAACCTATAAGGAAATGAAGAATAGAGGAAAAGGAAAAATCCAGGAAAAGGATAGTGACATGTACAGATGGGGGGGCAGAGAGGAACAACAAATAAGTACGGACTATTAAGACACAGAGCCCAAATCAAAAGAGAACTGCTCGCAGCCTGTTTCAGGTTGAAGCAGCAGCTGGCCTCAGGAAAGAACCACTCTTGGGAGAAAGAAACTATTTTAAACTGCCCTCGTGCTCCTGTCCTTTCACAGTGACTCACACTCTTCTGCCTGCTCTCAGCTTCAAGGCTTCCATGCTAGGACATCGATTGAAAACATCTGGAGGCCCATACATACCTACTGACAGCATGTGCATCTTGGCTTCTACAGAAATTTGGGATGGGAGGGATTGAAGCATCCCAAACACCCTGAAAAATCAACAGGAAAAGGAAAAATAAAACTGAAATCACAAGGCTGCTGGGAAGTGCCAAATGCAGCATCAGCACTGTGCTTGCCTGTTGGGCCAGCAGAGGTAGGGGCATGGAAGTGACTTCTTTCCTAGCCACAGTGGGAGTTTTTATTGAAACTGTGAATAGCGTGTTTAGATCTGGGCCCTAGAAAGTAGCTACAGCAGTACCATCGAGAGAAAAATGAAGGCAAGAGCTTAACACTGGAGAATCCTTTTCACAGTGTGTGTCTGGGTAGAAGACAATATGAAGTCTGATTCCTTCAGACTTTACAGTACAAAGTATTTTTCAGTTAAGTCCTGAATGGAGCAACACCAGTCACATGATTAGTTCCAGCCCAGAGTTCTTGTTCTGAAATAATTTCCCATAGAAATAGTGGTGCATAAAGAGTCAAAGAAAGAGAACGCCAAACAGCAAGAAGATAAACGCCCTGCCTTACGGTACAGCTGCCTTTACACGCAGCCAACAGTATCAGCGGTTAGACAGTTGCCACTGTTAAATCATTTTCTAAATTCTGTCAGTTTTTGTTATTGTAGCAAATCTGACCTCATCCTGGTCCCATGCCAGGACCAAAGAGCTGCTCTATTTACCCACTGTTCAGGCAATATCTAGACTCAAAAGCTTTCTAATGTCTGTTTAGGGTGGAGGGGGAAAAAAGCACTGCTAGTACAGTAACTTCTGAGTGAAACATAGTTTAAGGTACCTGATAGTTTGTCTCATCTATCTAAGTTGGTGAGTAGGCTTCTTTTTCTTCTTTGAGAAGCCCATACTTCTGGATCAATTTTTCCGTGCATTCATGTCTTAAAGACTTGGTGGCTTGGGAGAGGAGGAACACTTTAAAATTAGTTTTAAATCCAAACCAAAATCCTGAATCCAAGCAATAGGCTGCTTTCAAGTTATTTACTAACCTACCCTTTTTTCATACATTTTTAAAAGGCCAGAAGGGACTGTTAAAGGGCCAGAAGGGATCCTGAGCTCACATAGTTTGGCCTCTTGCATACCACACAATTTTTGTGCATTAAGTATATGTTTGTCCAAGGAGCATCTTCAGGGTACTTGATGGGAGGATTTCAGACCAACACTTACCTCAACAGTGTCTTTTACAGCATGCTGGTCACCCACCCTCCCCTCTCCTCTGAAGTCTATGTAAAGAGACAGCATCATTCATATGACCAGGAGGATTATGGTAGCTTACTGTGAAGCAGTATAAGGCAACCCAAAAACTCACTGGCCAAAAAAGCACTGCTCTGCGCCCAAGCCCTGGGCAAAGCAAGCCCTTCCCTTACAGAAGCAAGCTGCTAGATCAGCTCTGCTGCTCACAGACCCATAGACTTAAATGGCCAAGAAGGATGAGGAAAGGCTTTTGCACCGTACGTAAATCCAGGCTAAATGCAGACTTTACAGGACCTCTTTTACTTATATTTAATTACATTAACTGAGTAGTAAATGTGCAGTTGCATTCTAGGCATTACAGGGAAGGAGTTGCTGTTAACCCCTGTACTGCAGGGAGGGAAAATCAGGAAGGTCCTAACAGGTCTAATGTCTCTCTTAAGTCCTTAATTTTAAGCAAGGGGTTTATTTCCTAGGATGTTTATATAAGCATTCTTCTTTGAGGATTCTGACTAAGAAATGAAATATGGCATGGCCATTTTTTGGTAGAAATGGTCTCCAAGTGGTAAGAGGTTATCTGTTTGGGGTTTTCCTTTTTTGTATTTTTTTTTTTTTTTTTTTTTTTTTTTTTTTTTTTTTTTTTTGGTTTTGTTTTTCTGTGGTGTTTTTTTTTTTTTTTTTTTTTTGCTTGGTTTGAGTTTGCTGTAGTGCTTACTTTGTTTCAGCCTTATCATCTCCTTGGGTCTCTGGTATACTGGAAATATACCACACTTCAGGGTAAATATCATAACTAGTTTCATGTGTTCACAGCTTGTTGCATGTGTGATGTGTGGTAGGTTTCATTAAAAGGGTGCAGCTGAGCAGCAGGGCATCTGGCTGCTGCAGTTGCTGTGTTTTAGCTCCAGTTCATGAAGCCAGACAAAACCATGTGGAGGAAGCAGTGCCTGCTCTGAGAACTGAGCAGGCTGTTGGGAAAGGATTGCTGGGGGAGGCCAGGACCCACTGCAGCAGTTGCAGAGGCCTGTTGGTGTCAGAAAGCAAGCCAGAGCTAAGCCACAGAGTTGCCTACAGAACAAGGAAACCTCCTCAAGACCTAGGAGAGACTCTGTACAGTTTATTAAAATGCCAGCAAGCTGTTGGAACTGAAAAGGGTGAACACTGCATGGTCATCATGGGCGGGAAGAATGGTGGCAGTGGGGGGGATGATTTGTTTTGCCTACTAATCCTGGTTTTAAAAAACTGACTTATTTTAATACACAATTTTGAGCGTTTTTGGAGCCAAGCTGTCTCTACATTGGTGGTGATACTGTAATTATATTTAGGCACTGAGTTTACAAAAACTTCATATAACACTCTGAATCTTTCAATGGTTTTATATTAACTAGTAACACCTGCAGGTGAGAGAGAAACAAGACGTTCACTTTTTTGAGTATGATATGATTCCAAGAGCTAGAAAGAAGGCTGTGAAGAGAAACAGAAGAGCAATGCTCTAATGTTCCTATCCCTACCAACAAACCAGTGTGCATTGATCAGGCCATTTGATTAACTCTCACTCAGTGCAGACCTTTAGTCCCCGGACCCTACACACACCAATTTTGCAATGTCTCCCACTCCAAGAGTAAAGCTGCAACACTCAGTTCCCTTCTGTCCCAAGCCTTCTTTCAAACCCTATCCCAGTTAAGTCTGTCCCAACTCTCAGCCTGGCTGCAGCTCTTGGGCTTCACCACTGCTGCCTGGCAACAGCTTGTTGGTACCACTATACTGGTTGCTTTCACAAGGTCTGCCTAGAGGAGGCTTGGGGAACAAAAGTAAAATGTTATTTTTAGTCATGTCAGATATGGAAAGGTTTATAGCAGACTTTAGATTCTTTTCTTTTACTTTCTCTGTTCTTTTTTCCTGTTACTTGAACTACACCCTTCACATAAGGGACAATCCTCCTACATCAATGTATGTATAGAGAGCTATGCCAATCATCTATCTTCTAAGTTGGCACATTTTTCCTTCAGTGCAAATTCCAGTAAATCTTGTTAAAAAGAGAGAAAAATGTTTTATAGATGTCATAAAAACCACTTTCTTTTTCTTGGCCAAACCACAGCCACATCGTGAAATGAATTCATTTTCCATAATGCATCACAGATATTGTGATCAATAGAGTGGAAAATAATCTGACATGAGAGTTACAAAAGGAATAAGAATGAATGTAATCTATGTCTAATAATTAGCATAAGTGTTAGTACATAAACCATGTCATAAGATCTCTGAAGCAGAAACTGAGATTATCTGTACCACAAATAGTATGTGAATCGAACAAAAAACTTAATGCACATCTTGTAAATTGTTTATGTTATCACAGGGAGTATTTTCTATCATTGTAGTTGTTGTTGTAGTAGTTGTATTGTTATTACTATTAGTATTACTATTAGAATTGCTATTGCTGTTGCTATTGCTATTGCTATTACTACTACTATGTTCTTGTTACATTAGTGTAGTGCTTTGAAATTCCATCTTTTTCAGGTCAGACCTTTCTCTTGCTTAGCTCAAGCTTGCATTTGTCAGTGACATCTTGTTTTAAGTTATTGACCTTTTTGCTTGTTTTGGTACTTTTAGGAGTGTAGGATTATAATGAATGATCAAGTTCTTTCTTCTTATGTTTTCCTGTTCATTCCACATAGACCCAAGTAGATAGTTGTTACATTTGTATTTCTTCCTCCCTAATAGGAGGAAAAGGAAAAAATATATTAATAATATTTTCAAAATCCATGATGGCTGTTTTGCAGAACAGAATTTTCTGGGAAAATTGGCCTAGCAAAGAAATGGGAAAAGATTCAGCTGAAATCGTGTTTCATGCTGAAATTAGGAGCCTAAAATTCTCATATGAGAAAGTTTTTAAGGCTGCCAAGTCACCCACGCTTTGCAGTGATTTTGTTTCTTTTTTTTGTTGTTGTTGCCCATTAATCTATGAAACACATTTATAACTTGGTATAAAATTATTCTGAAATTTCTCTCCTTCCTCTGAAGATTGGTGACTATTCAAAAACGTGCCAGTGCTCTTCTTCGTTCAGAACTCAAATGCATTAGCCACTCATATGCATGAGGCTTATGCTTCAGCAGTGCCAGTGGTGATACTCGCAATGGCAATACATCAGCCTTCCCCTTAGTCTGAACCCTGGTTCACCTCTGCATAACTGCTTATCCAAATGTGCCAAACAGTGCACAGCCAGCTGCCATTTGGGCACAACTGCTCCATTTCCCAGAGTTACGGTGTTTCCCAAGCTGTTTCTCACTGTCACAACTGCACAAATGTGCTCTTCAGAAATATTCTCAAATCACAGCCTTTACCAAGTATTTATTCTAGGTAGAAATGTGTTAGCCTACACTGGTTGTATCTAGGTCTCTGGAAAACGGAAAGCTCCAGGGATCTTCTTCCTCAGCTCCCTCTAGTGTGTCAGCAGGACAGCAGATTGCAGAGGTGAAGCCAGTAATAGTTTTTTGTGTTCTTACTACTAAAAGCCTCATCACAGCGGAACTTTGCTCTGTCTCAAAATGCCTTTGCTCTCCTTTGGGCTTTCAACACACTAAGCCTTTCAGTTCTACCTCAGATCTTTTCTTCCTCCAAGTAATCTTGCCTGGAGTCCTAACAGCTCGAGTGCTCCTTCAGTGAACTCCTTGGCTCAGCTGAAGCCAATGACCTAAGTCCTCTGGCCTGCAGGAAAGGCAGGCTTTCAGCTCTCATTCTTGCAAACCTTCCTTATTTTCAGTGTGCCCTTTCATTTTTATTTTTCATTTCCTATTGCTGTTTCATAGATCTTGTTCTCTATTGCTGGTTCATAGACATTTTCCTCAAATTTCCTTGGCATTTGCTGTTCTTCAGAGGCTCCACTTCTTAAGTTTTGCAAGTGTGCTGGTTGGGGGTGTCTGTGTCCTGTGTCACAGAAGATCATCAGAGCCTTTTTACTGGCTGGGTATATTTAGTGCAAAGACTCACTGCAAAAGTAAGTATTTCCTCAGCTCCCAGAGCTAGCTGGCTGTTCATTTGTAACACTATGCAGTGCTCATCTTCATATCCTGGCCTGAAGGCTTTCTTGGGTTTTAGGCCATTTCTAAAATACTGTTTTTTACGAATGTAAACAATTCAGGGCGTTTCCCTTCTGAGTGCAAACTGAACTTCTGGTATCCTGACCCACACACGTTTTTAGTCCTTGATGTCCAAGTGATGCAACAGGCACAGTCTCAAAGAATGACCTTTCACTTTGCTGGACAGATGCCCAAGCCTCCATCTTCATGGCTCTTTGACTGGAGATTATTACACTGCCATGGTTCTGAGAGGGTTATTTGATGTGTGAATTGTTTTGGCGGCCAGTCCACAGCATGGTAATGATGTGTCCTTAGTGATTGCCCCTTGTATTGAACATGTTTCAAACAGGAGATTGTAGTTATGTTCAGGAATGCAAACCAGGAAAAAGGAAAGAGAAATACTGCAACCCTGAATGGTGTCCTGCTGTCTCCTGTGAAAGGGAAGAGGTACAATACAGAAAGAAAGATTGATTCAACCTGGCTGCTGGGGTGGTAAATAGTTGCTTCTGTAGATGTAGAAGCAATGTTTATGAATGAAGATGTCTGCTTAGAACATACTTGTTATTTTGAGAACCATCATGTTGCGAATCTGCCACACTGATCTTCCTGTTTTCACTGCGCGGAAGACACATTCACATCACAGTGAGATCCCACACTTACTTTGAAATGCCACCAAAAAGTATCTCTGTGTTTATGACTCTTTGAGGATTCAGAATCACTGCTCCTTTGGATGAGGAGCTTGCTGGTACTGTTGGAAACTCGAGCCTTTGCTTGCTGACTCATAGAACAGCCTGCTTAAAAGAAATGGTGGTTCTGTGAATGTGTATTTCTAGTTACAAAAAAATCACCTCTGACCCTGCAGGGATCAGAAAAGGTTTTCCCTTCCTTTCTCTTTTCCCTTCCCTTCCACACCAAAATTCATGTTCACCAGTTTCCTGTTTAATTTAGGTCACACCTACTGCTTTTGCAGAGTCTTGATGCTGTTGACATTTCTTCCAGCCTTTCTAAATTGTAGAAAGCTACATTTTTCTTTGGGACTTGATAACCAGAACTGAGCTACAAATTTAGGAAATAGAATTTGTAAATGTTGTGTCTTGTGGATGGAGTTACAGCAACATTGTTTTGATTCCAGCCTCTCAGCATTAAACAACATCTTGAAAAATAAGAGCTGGGTGGAGGATCTTTTGAAAGCTGTATGTCATGCCTGTCATACTTTCTTAGGGCAAATTATGCTAAAAATATCTAGTAGTTTCTGTCTAGATCATTTTATCCTGGAGGTCTGGGTAAATGAACAGGAATATAAAATGCATAATGATAGCTCCAGCCATTTCTAATTTCCTTTGAGAACAAACATGATCTGTTATAAAACAGTAATTAGCTATCAGTAACAAAAATTTAATCTCCTTGAGTAGGTGGTAAGAAATTAGGTGTGAGTCATGGTAATCATGTCTAGGCTAAACTCAGAAGGATGAGTTACTTTACTCCTTTGCTGTCAGGTGTGTTTGATCACCCATATCAGATTTTGTAACAACATTTTAGCTGGTTTTGAGTTTCTCCCTCTGCTTCCAAGTTGAAACTGGCAAAGACTGGATGTGAACAAATATTCCAGCAGCACTATGAATTGTGCCAATGGTACTTGAACCTGAGAGTCCTCTGCTGAAGAGCTAACACAATTGCTTGGTGTCTCTCAAGTACTGTTTCAGTTAACTTGTCTTTTGGGAGTGGTCCTTGCAGTCAGCCATTTCCCTGCTTATATTCAAGTGCTGCTTTGGAGGCAGCTCGAGGAGCCCTGAGCAGAACCATAACCATTGTATAAGCCATCAGGTAATCAGCGTAGACAATCACACCACCAGAGCTCAAACTCATTCCTGTCCCTCTTGTATTTGGCAGAGAGGCATAACCTTTGACTCATCTTCGAATGATGCCCTAGGGCTTACATAGTTTGTTTCTGCAGCTGTGACAGTTAAAATCAATTCAATAACATAAAATCTGTATCCTTCCGTTCAGACTGACCTCTGAATGGCCAAGCTCTCCCTGGTGGTGCCTTGTGAAAGGACAAGAGGCAATAAGCATGAACTGAAATAGAGGAAATTCCATTTAAACATAGGAAAACCAGTCTTTCAATCTAAAGGTGGTCAGACACTGTAGCAAGTTATACAGGGAGGTTGTGGAGTCCATCTTTGGAGGTACTCAAAACCTGACTTGGACATGGGCCTTAGCAGCCTGCTGTATGTGACCCTGTTTTGAGCAAGTGGTTTGGCTAGATGATTGCCTTCTGGTCTCACCTGATGCTGTGAATGGAGAAGGATGTAAAAACAGATCCTTATTATTATTTCTTATGGAAAGTATTCTTAAGAAAGTAAATCTACAATTTCTTACCTTATTTGATACATATGTATGAAGGTACTGCCGTCTTATACAGAAACCTGTTAGATGCCTAAGTGGAAGAAATCCGATTTTGTTGTGCTTCTGAAAATTATGTACATACAAATACTGTGTGTATTTGATTTTGTAAAGTTGGTGTTTACTATATGTTCTGCAGATCTTTTTCCTCTCTCTCCTTCTGATGGAGTGGCTCACCACAGCCACCATTTTCAACCTTACTATGTTGAGGAGGCCATTGTTGGGAAACAAAGAGAAGCCACCTTCTCCCGATGCTCTAGGCAGTGCAAATAGCTCTACAGGGCTTCCTGATCCCAGGCTGGGCTCTGGTTCTGTGCCCAGCAGCAAACACTAGCATTCACAACTGAAATGGGCAACTTTTGTAAGGGGCAGCCCCTGTAGCTGGTAGCAGCAGATAGATCTACTGCGGCTACTCTTCTCCAAACTTTCTGCAGTCAAATATCCAGAAAGGGCTGAAGGATTTAACATGTGAGCACATATTTTAAAACATTAATAGCCTGGGGACTGAAGCTGACTGGAGTCTGCCTGTAAAGTCATAGCTGAAGGTCACAAACTGAAGAACTGTGTGGATATAAATGTGCACATGAATGATGGACAAAACAAGAACAGGAGCTGTCAGACCCAAAGAAATGGTTACAAGGAGAATAAGGAGCATTACTCTGTAAAAAATAAAAGGTGTAGTAACCAGGAAGACTAATCCTGACTCCTAAAACAGTGTAGTTCTGTGCAGGGAAACGGCAGAGACAGAAAATCTTTTAATGATGATCATGTGCTTTTTCTGTGTTTTCCCTAAGGGTGGTGGAATATTTTCATAAATATATGACTAATATTTGAGTGCTGGATCTCAAGCCAGCTCTACAATTAGCTAAACCTTTTAGTATTTTTAGTAAGAGTACTATATGAATGCTTTCAGCCAAATTAATCACATGAACATATTTTTTTTATTAAACAGTCTGTTATTGAAAAAGCTTTAATAAATACGGTTAAGGAGGTAAAAAAGGAGTTAATATATCTTTCTATGATAAAAATTATTATATATTTGATGTGGTGGGTCAAAACTTACGCAGAACGGGAACAGAAAACAAACAGTGCTTTTACAAACAAAATGCCTATCTTTAGATATGAAAGACTTGGCTCCTTCTGCAGAAACATTACAGAAGATGGGAGGAGTTTTCTTAGTGAAGCTGAGAACTTCTCTGTGTAATTAACTAGTGCAGACAGTAGCAAGCCTGTTACCAAACAGAAGTGATCCAGTGTGCTGCTATTGCTGGGCTAAATGTCAATCTACTGAGAATGTCAGTCATTTTTATAATAACAAAATATTGATATGATTTTAACACTAGTTTTATTGGATTTTGGATCAATCTTTTAATCGTTATGCACTGTCATTTTGTTAAATGGTAGAATTCTCATAGTTAATGACAAACACTACTTCTGATTTTTTTTTTTTATGTTAACTTCTTCAAACTCCAAGTTTTCTTCTGAAGACTTTCAAATCTGTGAAGCTCTAAAAGAGCTTTTTCTCATATTCATGTTGTAGTGGCTGAGTTACGTTGTATCTTCAAAAGTTTTATCAAGTATTGCAATAAATGAAAGTCTTATCAGATGCACATAAACATTTTCCATAACACTAAGAATTATTATGCTGTATAATAAATAACCTTGTGGGTGAGCAGCAAGTTTCTCACTCTTAAGACATTAAAAACTGGACAAAGCAGTAAAATCTTACAGTAGACTGTATCTTGGCAAAGATACCTCATGGATTTAGTTACTTTGTAGCAGAGATTTGTTTATTTCAGGCTTCTTGGGTCCCTGCTCACCACTTTTTTTTTGGCATTTTATACTGTTACTAGAAACCCTATGTCCAATTAAAAGAAATTGCTATGAGATTTTTCCTGTATCCAGATCAGAGTCTTCACAAGTACCTATTTCTGTGCTCCTAGTATAAAAAACTAGGCTTGAGGGCTGTAAAATTTCAGCTTCAAACTTGTTTCATGCTTATTGTAGTAAAAATATGATCTCTATTTTGGGTTGCATTCACATACATCCTCTCTATCCTTGCTGAAACTGTCAGTGTGGAACTTATAGTACAACATGGGAATTCAGACAGCAGAAAAAAGGTTGTAATACATAGACTGTCATAGAATGCGTGGTGGCTGTGCTGTTACAGTCTTTTTTTTCCTAGTCTCTGTAGACTAGCAGAGTTTGGGACAATCCCTCAGGTGCATTTTGGTCTCCATCTGTCTCTCCTTAAAACACATACCATAAAGGAGAGTGAGTGGACAATTAAAGACCTCTACTACCCTCACTCCCATTATCATTTAGTTGAAAGTACAGCCTTCTCGGCTTCAAAAGGAAGCTTCCTGTATAACAAATCCAAGAACCTGGTATTTTTGAGAGATGTAAATAAAACATTATAGATGCCTCACAGCAGGAAAAGGTTTTGTTTGGTTGGTTGTGTTTTGCTTATTGACAGTGTTCCCATGCCATGCTGCTTTTTGGTTCATGACCATGTTCTGAGCCTCTTAATTAATCCATCTTTGCTCACCCTGCAGCAGTGCCAAGATACTCCAGCCTTGTACGTGTCCCTGAACAAACTCATAATAAAGGGCTGAAGATCTCTTTCCTCTTCTCAAATTATATGAAGTGAATAGCTCCAGCAGTTGGAAGAGGTACAAGGCATAGTAGGCAATAGATGTGATTATGGCCTTTTCAAGTTTGAGCCCATTTTGTGGGTAACCAGGTCAGTGGAGATATGGTGATGCATTTTAACACATACTAGTGCCCAAAGTAAAAACACCCCTTCAGTTGCAGGTGCACATGCTGCTGTCAGAAGCTAAAGCACAATGTCACTGTGACTTTACTGTGGCTAGCTGGAGATATCACAATTTTAACATATATCACAGTTGTATCTTCATTTTGTAGTGTAGACGTATAGAATCATATATGAGACTGCACAATAAACTGGCAGGACTCTGCACGCCAGATGTCTAATGCCTGACGGTATTTTGCCAGCTTTGGTGCAGAGACAATTTAAGGAGGAAAGTCAGGCAGGAGGAGGAGAGTGATGACTTGATTTTAATCACAGCTATTTCCCCTCCGCTGTCAGGTGGGTTTGGTAGGCTAAATCTGGGTGTTGAGCTGGCAATGCTGTGGCAACTGTATGGTTTGTTTTGCACAGAGCAGCAGGACTGTGCCAGGAGCTGTGATAGAGCGGAGGTGGATTCAGAGAGCATGAAGACCATTAGCAGGACGTGTGGGTAGTCTGATGAGCAGGATGCAGTAATCTCAATCCTCAGTCAATCTGTGCTGCAGAAAGCAGAACTTCATTTACAAGGGCAAAAATGGTTATTCAAGAACTATTACACGTATTGATTGGATCACATCTCTGACCTGTGTTGCCAGATGCTGGGAACAAGTCGGTGCTTTGCCAGCAAGGGATATGTACCCAAACTCCCATAGCGGTCCCCTGCTCTTGAAATTACTTGATTTAGGGTGAGAGTTTGACTTATGCACTGCTTTGGTTAAAAGTTAAAGAAGAACAGAAAATTCCTAGTAACTTTAAAAATGCTTAAAAAAAGAAAACTTTGATTTTACACAGATTACTAGAAAGAATATTATTAGAGATTCTTCCTTAATTAAAATAATCACTCTAAAGAAGCATTCTTTTTTTTTTTTTTTAACATGTTCTTTTTGGTATATCTCATGTTTTACTGAATATGTATTTTAATAATATCTTTTGTAAATCTGAGAAGGTTTGGAATTGTTTGGGTTGCAAAAGGTGCTTTGCAAGGTGTATTGTGGGCCTGGGTCTTCTTATTTCAAGTCAAATATTTTTCTGAAATAGAATAAGATTTTGCTTTTTTGTGGATTTTTGTGAAAATGACAATGAGTGTGGAGTCTGTAAGAGAGAGACCATGTGGCTTGGGTTACTTTACCTTCAGCAAATGATATCTTGGTAATTATTGCCCTGAAAGCATGTATCAGATTCATGCTAATCAAATTACGTGTTAACACCTCATCATGTAGTTCTGCTGCATTATTTTGTGATCCATAAACTAAGCTGACAACCTTTCTTGGCTATCATACTAATTTTAGATGTTTCCATCATTTCTGCTGGCTGAACTAATAAAACAAATCATGATCTGCCATCTAACTGGTGTAACTAAGACAGAAATTTTGAAAGTACACCTTTCAAAAACCAGTTACTAGCAGACTATACCTTTTCTCACACGTTGGCAGGATCTTGTAGTTTCTATTTGATAATAAAGCTCCTTTTTCCTGGAAGCCTCCACTTTCCCATGGATCCCACAAGCTGTGTGTAAGGATGTGCCACTCCAGGTGTCTGCCTGTCTCTGTTTCTGGCCAGCCCAATTCATTCAATTCTCCTGATTAAGGGTCAGTAAATCCAGTTGGATGCCTGTACAATGGCATCAGGGACCTGACTCATATGCTTATCCTTCATTTCTGACCATGGTGCTTGCAATATAAGGAGGGGAGAAGCTGTAGAATTTCCTTTTTGGAAGCCCTGAGAACGGACTGATAAGGAATGTGGCAACTTGGTTGTAAATAAGTATCCATTGTCAGCTAAGTGACTTTGCTGTTGTTTCTCATTCAGTATTGGTATACGTTTAGTCTGCTTTTTGTAAACTGCTGCTTTTGAAAGGAGAAAATATTCAATAACCTCAAGAATAAGAATACCAAAACACTGTTTCTTATCTCCTACTAGCTTCTTTTTTGGGAGGGCAAACTTTCCTAGACAAGGACTGTTTTTTGCCCCAGACGCTGCTTGGAAGAAAATTGCCCCACCTGAAAAATCAGTTTGGTGTTAGATGCCTTACCTCTGAAGAGTTCTTGTTTCTTTAGAGATTGCTGTATTAAAAACTAATCCTGGAGCAAACCCTAAGGCCTGATGGAAGTTCAGGTATGTCGTTATCCTCCACGATTTCAGTGCAGTAGTTTCAGGCAGCTCCCACCTCAGGGTGTTGTACTGTGGAATTGTTTGTCTGTGGCAGTGAACCCGGGTTTGAAAAGGGGTGGTCTTACAAACAGAAGCTCCAGACCTTATATTTTTGAAAATTAGTTTATTCCCAGCATAGATCTTTCTTCAGGACAAATAATGGTAGGAAATGGTTCTTAGTTTGATTTGGAGACTGATGTGGGAAATGCCAGATCAATGAGGGTCAAGCAGCAGCATGATGGTATGGGACACAGCGTAACGCTCCTGTGCAACTTGCCAGGATGGGTGAGCAAGCATAACCATGCAGAGCAAAGCCGGGACTGGCACCTGGGCTTCCTTCCTTCCACTGGCTGCTGTCTGGGGAATGAATGCTGCACACTGCTTCATTTTAATCCACTTCCCAAGCTGTAGGGAGGAGGCTGTGATTAGTGACAAGATGGTGTCCTTTCCTATGAAAGACCAAGTCCTTGGGAAAACCTAAGCAATTTTGTAAAAGCGAGTGATGAAACCAACTGTTCATATAAACTCCACAAACATTATAAAACCTGTTACTGGACCACTGTTATTTAGCTAATTCTATTTCCATTAGTGTTGAACTTTCCTTTTTTTTTTTTTCTCCCTAGCATTACACCATCTCACCTTACTCATTTTACATATTAACTGAATTCATTAATGGAGCAGAGATTTGAGCCAGCTGAATTTTGCCCAAACTGGATTACCTCGCAGGAATGTGCAAACCATCAGATGGGCTAAACACTTTGCTGGGTCACAGTCTTCCTACAGCCCAGCCCATTTAAAGTCCTGTATGAGACCACAGAGATCTCTAAGCAGATTACATGCTTACCATTGTAACATGGGGAAATGTGTCAGGAACAAAAGATTTGCATCCAGCAGTTGGCAGCCCCGGTCTCAGCCAGCCATGCTGTCAGGAGTGGGCCAGCATCCCTACCACTGCCCTGCCCTGCCCTGAACTTCCTTTAGTCATTTAGTGCACTTCCTATCTAAAGGCAACGCACATTTTAAATAGAAAGAGTATATTCCTATTTTGGTTTTATGGGCATATGGTTTATTATTTTTAAATACTTTAAGGGATGAATCTATTTCCTACTCTTCCATCAGCACAAGCCAAATCCCAAAGGTGTGCATGATGAAACACCTGAGAATGCAGCTACACTAGCAAATGGAAAGCTGTCAACGCTGTGTTAGCAGAGTAGTACCATCATGGTGCTAGTCTTGCCAAACCTGTGTGTTCAGGCTTCTCTTCCTGCCCCTGTGAGCCCTCTGAGGTCAGGAGCCCCTGGGAAGGCACCATCCCACTTAGCTGGCTGCTGGCCTGGGCTTCCCACTCTGTGGGTAAAGCCCCATCCTGACCCTCCTGCTGCACCAACCACTGTGAGCAAATTCATGTGAATCGTTAGCCTAATTTGCTAAATTGCCCATAAATAATTCCTACCAGCTGCACATTGCTCAGCTCTACACCTCAGTATCTATGGAGCTGCTGTCTCTGCGGTATGGAGAGGGTCCGAAAGCCTCTGCACTGCATGGGGCTCTCGTGGCTGTGGTGGGGACTTAGTCCTTTGTTTCTGCCTGGGAAATAGATGTGCTGCAGCCTAACTGGGAGCGTTCAGTGGCAGTTCTCATTTTCCTGCCCCCAGGGCTGCCAAGGCGTTTGTGTGGCACATGCAGAGAACTATGTGTTTGTGTTGCAGCTATACTGAATATTCAAAATACCATACCGAGATTTACTAAGAAAATGTATATTAAAATCATTGTAAGAATTAATGTCTCCATCCCTAATTGCAGAGAGCTACAGTTTTAGATAATCCAGAGCAATGGGAAGAGACATAAAAGTTCTACTTAGAGCTCACTGGAAGGACTTCATGGAATAACTTTGCTCTGACATGTGTGATTGCAACAAAATGGTTTATAAAGGGAACACAGTACACAGGAACTGTTTAAAAATGGAAAAAATGTAATGTTTTCATTGTCTTTTGGAACAGCTTTTAAAAAGTATATTATATTGAAACCAAATAGCCTGGAAAATGCTTTGGAATTTTACTAGGAATAAATCTTAATTCTGGGGCTTTTAGCCAGCTTAAAATAAAGTCAAACTTCAAAATATGAAGCACTTTTATGAACTAGAATTTCCTTTCTTCATATGGCCATCATTCTATTGTCCATGCCCTACTTACGCCCTACTTACACTGAAGAACAGGATGTGGAGGCAGTTCCAAGCTAATTTTTTGTTAGCTGTCAGATTCAAGAAGAGTTTATTCTTCCATACCTTCAAATTTTCTAATCCTCTTCTTTCATTAATTTTCCAGCTGCTGAAAGATTTTCTACTGCTTTCCTATTGAGAGGGAAATTCCACTTAAATGTGGAAAGGAGGAAAGTCAGAATGGGAAGCCAATGCCACATTAAAAAAAGGTGTCTTGTCAGTATTACAAATGTGGCAGGGAAGAAGCACAATACTTTGTAAGCTCTAGCAAAGACAATGTGTCAGGCTCTATTATTCCAAAATTATGAGAGTTTCCATGTGGGATTACAAAGGACAACACAAGTTTGACTAATCTTCCTTCTGTATGAAATCCTTCGGATTTGTCTATTGTATGGTCACAGCCCTGTGATACAATCTTAATTACATTTTGATAGGCAAAAAAATGTCACAGAGCCCCACCCTACTTTTCACCTCTTCTGAAATACTCCTTGTGAAGAATCTCTGCTCAAATCCCTCATAACCAAAGTAAATGGAAACAACGATTTCTCGGACTCTCTTATCATACTGCACTGCATGATAAGACACTGTTCAAAGCACACTATTTCTGTATTTGTTTTACTGATCTGCCTATTTTTGTGTACATTGGCCATTGCAGTCAACACAAAAGTGTTGTGCGAAGTGAAGGTACGCAATGTCCTAATCCCTAGTCCCTAATCAAGGGAAACTCCTTGGAGAGGCCCGAACTCTTTGCGTCTTTCCTTTAGTACTCAGGAGTTTTCTCATCGTTTTCTGCCCAGGTTTCTGACTTTGCTTCCAGGCAGCTGTGCACAACCTCACTGCTGCTACAAGAGCTGCAGCATTGGTGGTCTGTAAGTCACACAAGAACCCTCCCCTTTCCTGCTCCCCATCCTCAAACACCACACCTTCACACAGGGGAGGATGACTGGGTGTATAGATGCTGTAGGGGCCTCTGTTGCAGCAGCCCGAGTGTTTTTGGCAGCTGCTGTAGCTTACAGTAACCCCAAAGAACAGTTAAATCTTCAGAGATACTCCAGTGAGCAGAGAAGGATTATGTAAGATGAACAGTACTGTCTTGGGAAGGAGAAGGGTACCACTGCACTGCCTGTCTGGGTTTATGCAGTGGGGTATTGTGTCTGTGTAAGAGTAAAATTACATCCCAAATATGCCTGCAGGCCTTTTTGTGCTAGAATTGCCTCCACTGAAATGAATCTATGTCCCACACCTTTTAAAATCTCTCTCTAGAGACTCTTATTTGATAGGGCACAAGCACTTTTAATCTGCTCTGAAACTGGAAATCCATATTCCTCATCAAGATGTCTTCTTGTTCGCGGTCTTTCTGCTGGTCTGGCTTCTCTTGTGTATTTTCTCTAATACCTTTCAATATGTATTCTAAATGACTTGGAAACTCGCCCTTCCCCGGACACCTCAAACATTCAACAAATCATGGACATAATCAACAGCATATCATCCAGTTGCCAAAAGCTGCCTACTCTTCTGCATGATCAAATCACAAAATCCCCTGTGTCTGTCTTCTATCTAGGGCATGGATTTAAAAGGCAGCTGTATTCTGACTTCTATTCATTTGTTTGGAGCATTGCACAAGCCATGCTAACAATTACATAAATCAGACTTTGTTTAACATTAACTGATATTCTTTATTGATTACTGGCCAAACCTCTTTTGAATAATCTTTATATAATTCTGTATTTAATATCTCTTCTGGGTGCTATTATAAAAAGCTGACCAATAAAGTCCTTTAAAAAGAGTCATTTTACAGTGTCCTTCCACAAAATTCAGCTTATTGCTTTCATTGCCAAAACCACACTGAAGCATTCTTTAAATGAGTATGAATTAGAAGCAGCATTGGGGTTTTGTTTGATCCTTGACTAACTGGGTTTACTCTGGGAGTGGTATTGTTACCAGCTAATCCTCCCCATCCCTGGGACAGCCTCACTGCACACTGGTGAATGTGCTTGCTCCCTGTGCCCTTGCCAAGCCGGTTGCATGGCTATGACCATGCCATCCCAACACATCCTTTCTCCTGCCTCACCTTGTGAGACAGGATGGATTCATGGCTCATCATTTTTGCTATGGTTATTTATTGCTGCTCTGCTGTGTGGGCAAAACAAATGTGGTGAGATTTAGATTACAAACCCCAGCTAAGCCGTCCAGAGCTGCTTGTGAACCCCTGAGTCAGCAGCATCCTGCTCCCTGCCTGGATAGGGGGGAGTGAGCAGCCCTGCAGCCTATTGATGTGTGGCCCCACAGCGCTGCAGCTGGACCCATGGGCTCCACATGTGCTCCCACCTCTTCAGAGAGGTTCTGCTGCATATGCACCTGCTGAGATGGCAGCAGGAGTGGCACAGGAGACTGCTGTTAGGTCACCATTCATCTGACCCGATGCACTGTCAGCTGAGTGATCTCATCTCTACCAATGATTGTTGAAAAAGGAGTTTCACAGTCTGCAGGGGGATGGATCCCATCTGTCTCTGAGCAGCAACATGCTTGATCTTTGCTTATATGGATGCTTTCTCGCGCCAGATGTTATGTTAGCTAGGCTGGCCAGCCAGAAAAATTTTAATGGTTTCAGAAGGATTGTTTTAGGTCTTTGCTCAGCTGGGTCTGTTTGCCTACCATAGGCAGGATTTAATCAGTGTCAAAGACAATGAAGAAGAGCCAAGGAAATACTACCTGCATTCATTTTCTATAGATACAACCCAACATGCATTGTGTCTGCTGAGCGGCTTTAATGAGATAGCATTTGTATGTGAGTTTGGATCGTAAGACACTCTTGATATATCAGTTTTATACTGGTTGCCAACAGCCAGCTACTCATACAGATATTAAACTAGAGTTCATTCCAAGCCTGAAATAAATGAACCCTCTCCAATACACTGTGCTGCCTCATTTCTTCCATCACACATCTCTGGCAGAAGGGTTAGTGACATTTTTCTTGTCTCTGGCCACACATGTCCCAAGCACATTAAAGCTGTTTGAAGACAATTGTAGTGAGTAACTTTAGAATGGCATGGCATGGCATGGCATGGCATGGCATGGCATGGCATAGCATAGCATAGCATGGCATAGCATAGCATAGCATAGAACAGAACAGAACAGAACAGAACAGAATAGGTTCTTAAAGAACCTCTAAGATGAGTGAGTCCAACAATTAACCTAATGCTGCCAAGTCCACCACTAAACTATATCCCTAAACATTTAGTTCTGTCTTTGCAATATACATTTCCTAAAATATTCATTTCTAGTATATTCTTTGTTCTGCATTCATATTTTCAAGGAATCAAGTGTTTCTGAATGGTTGGGATCTTCTAGTCTTTTACAGGAGTTCTGCATATTCCTCATCAGGTTGGATGAACTTAGGTAAGTCTTGACTATACCTGATCTATGCTGATGTCACTTGGAGTAAACTTATCTCTTGGCCAAGTTTAGCTCTTAGCATGTCATAATTTTCTACAGGTACTGTGCAGGGCTCTGGGGTTAAGATATAAACACAGAAACCATCATTTGGAAAATACTGGTAATCTTCAAGAGAACTGGCTATGGCAGAAATTTCAGTTGCCTGGCAGAAAGTTGTCATGCAGCAGTGAGCCAAAGATTGAAGAAGCAATTCAGAGAGGAAGAACCAACACTTACAGGCTGCCTGGGGCTGTGAAGAAGCTGTAGTTTGCTAAGGAGAGGTGTTTCTAAGAGGCATTTCTACCTGTGTGACACCTCTCTCAGGCCAGCGAGGGGGTTCCTCTGACTCAGCTCAGTAACCCAGCCTGCAGGTGTTCACTTTGCTTCTGCCAAATGAGGTGTTCTGGACAGAGGATAACAAATTGCATCCTTAAAGGCTGAAGTTGCTTGACTTGGTCATGCTGGGACGAAAAGAAAAGACAGAAGCCAAATTCTGTTTTTTGGTTCCTTCTCTGGTGCTGGAGTAGTACTGCTCCCAGCAGAGGAGCTTTCTTATTGTGGATACTACAGGCGGTACACAGTTAAAAGGAAATCACAGTACGTAGTGCAGGTATTGAGGTCCGGCACATGCTTGTTTTACATCATCTTAACTATCAATCTGCATTCTCTACGCATATTAACCAGGCACAGTTTAAGTTGTAAGGCATTTGTTAATTGGCATGAAACAAGTACTTATGTGTAAGGGTCAACATGATTGCCTCTGTAATACAAATCTGAGCAGGATTGCTCTGGCTTATAAATCAGCGGAATTGTTTTATGGATGTTAAAGACTTTCTAATTATCTCTCTGTCCAGGTTCACATTAGAGGTGACCCTCGCCTCTTATACTCTCATAAAAGGCCCTGTTTGAATTTAATATGCAGTTTCTTGGCTTGGTGTTTGTTCTTTTCTGTTCATTTATAATACCTTAGGCTTGTAATCACTCTCGTCTACACTTGCAAATCTAACTGTACCTATGTCTCAGGTTATAAGCAGTAGAATTTTCCAGATACTCAGTTTCACCCTTCATGTTCCAAAATGTAAATAAGATGTATGAAAATATATTCAAATTCCTGTTATTTGGAGCTATGATTAATTTATAACCAAACCAACAGATTTTAAGTATTAACTCTTCCTTATGGTGCTACATCCCTGATGGCTCCAAATCAAAGGACCTTTAGCTACTGCATATTAATTTATATAGGTTCAGTTGCACTTAGAGATAATAAAAGCATATTTTATCTCTGATGGAAAATTCCCAAAACATCTTTAGCTTTTATTTCTCTGGGACATAATCTGTGATACAAATCCATCCTGTGTATCAGGCTTTTGTGGCTTTCTGGAGTGTGAGTGTTTTGGAGCCAGAAAATTGTGGCCCATCTTATGCTACAGATCCATTTCCCTTACCAGTTGTTAGAACTAAGCTGCTAAATAAATAGAAAATAAATTATTTATTCTTTTTATTTATTAGTTCTCTGCTAAAGAAACAGGCAACTGTGCTAGCTCTTGTTTGTGCAGGCAGAGCAGCCTCACTCTGCTCTTCAAATGGCTTGGACCCAGTCCGTGAACAGCTCAGAACACTTCGATACCTGGCAGCCGGGTTGCGCAAGTGCCTGTGCCAAAGGCACCGCCAGCCATCTCTGCAGGACTGGGCTGCCTCTGAGCCCTGTCCGCCCTGTCCAGCATCCCCTTTCCAACTGGGGAGAGGATTGGGGCTGTCAGCGGGGGAAAACTGCGTCTGCAAACAATTTTGACTAGTGGTTCCCATAAGCTGGGCAAACTCCATCCTGACCCGCAAATCTGCTCTACTCCACTTTTCTTGATTTGAAACCAGATTGGCAATGGTGTGTCAGACTGACCTGCTTCTTTTTTGCCCATGTCCCAGCCAGTAGAATAGCTGGTGCCTTTCCTGGCTGTGTGTTCTGGCACCCCTTGGCCACCCCCAGTGCCCTTCTGCCTGCACAGTAACACACCTTACCAGTGATGCAACACATTTCAGCTCTTAATAAAGCTATTTGCTCATTCCCTTTGTGGAAAGATCACTGTCACAGAATGAAGGAGCATCTCATGCTCCCTCTGACATCTGGCTGCTTTATACAGGGAAAGGAGCAGAGCAAGAAGAGCTAAGGGAGCATCTTTGCCTGCAAGTGCAGTGATTTCTGCATTTAGCATAAAATTTTCATTTCCTCCAGCTAACACTAGAAGTGGCCAACAAAATTTTGTGTTATGCCAACTTGAGCAGATCAAAATGCCATTTAATGCAGAGTCCAAGTCTGGCTGGAGCTGTTTTGATTTAGTAATGTCTCTTACAAATACATGCCAAAGTATCTAGTTCTCCAGTAATAACTTCAGCACTGGCACTATGACTTTATGGAGCAAATATTAGGTTTTAAAATCTATAATGAATCTGTTTTCAATTAGTTGTAAATATAAGGTCACTTTTGTAATTACTCTCTTTCAATTTAAGAGCAGGAGTTACCTAGAATGATACAACTATGTCTTGGACCTGCTCTGTAAAGTGGAATTGGGCTTTGCTAA
This sequence comes from Nestor notabilis, assembly GCF_000696875.1. NCBI lineage: Eukaryota > Metazoa > Chordata > Aves > Psittaciformes > Psittacidae > Nestor > Nestor notabilis. The sequence continues at coordinate 37,656 of NW_009925930.1, read as the reverse complement.
TGAGGGAGAAAACAAACAAAAAAAAAGCCTAATGTATATCCCTCTAGCACTTTGTTTAAAGCACAACACAGCTGAGCAGTATGATATTTCTGCACTTCTAACTTGAAGTGATCCTCAAACACATTATTAATGATTCACAGAAGGTTTTCAAGTGTGCAAGATTCAAGGACGATTCAGATTTTGGGTTTGGTTACGGAATTTCCATCTGAAAAATTCAGGTTCAGAATGTCAGTTCCTCCAAGTTTTCTGAGCACTTAATGTTTTTTGTTTCAGAGATATTGCCAGCCACATCAACAAGGGAAGGTTTCTGCTTCTTTATTTTTGTCTCTTCTTATTTCAGTGATTATAAAGTAATGAAAAGTTGAAGGAAAAATATCATGGTGAGAAGTAAGTAACTTCTGGCCAGAATAAAATGTGATTTCTTAACAGGCATTATGGAACAATGAACTTATTCATGAGCCAGTTCATATCTAGCCATGTTCTACTGCTGTGGCCTTGAACGTGGTTTTGAATAATGTCTGCCTCTGAATCTTTTCTTATCCTCTTTATTTTCTCACTTTCCTCCTTCACCTCTGCAGTCCCTTTCCGAATCATGCATAGATTCTCAGCCCAGAATATAAAGTCAAATCCATGTCACATAAAAAACACAAATCTTCAGGCTTTCCCTTTAGTTGGGGCTAAAAGTAAGAGCCATGTTAGTATCCAACAAACAAAACATAAAGTCCCCTGAAATAACGACACAGTTTTTTTCAGGAATCCATCTCAGATATTACCAGTGTATTACCAGTTATTACCAGTCCCTCATATGCTCTTGTCTGCTATTGTAATCAGAATGCTGCAGAGATCTGGGAAGGTTTTTCTTGACTATACTGTTTATTTAATTGTTGAAATTATGATTTTGCTGAGTAATCTCTCTAAAATCGTGTCTATTTTCATAGAGGGGGCTCAGTTTGGACAGCAGCGAGTCCATTAACTTAATAAACTGCTCAGCTTGTACAGAATATTTGCTAGTCCCTGCAAGATTCAAGCTCCACTAAAATGTTCCCAGTACATTAACTGCAATACTAGAGAAGACCTCACATTTTTCTTTTCTGTTTAGTCATGAAAAAGAACACATTTTAGTTGTCAGCACTGTTTACACTAAAAGCATCATATACCTTAGGCTCTGCCTTAGTCTGCTATATCTGATTGTCTTGGTGCCTTTGTTCTACTTACAGCAACCACAGATGCTTCCAAGAAACAGTTGAGAGGAACAAATATAGGAAGTGTACATTCTTGATGAAAGTATCGATAATAAAACATTTCACTTAGTATATTAGCAATGAAACCTACCTGGCAGCTTTCTTGCACTAGCTTTGGCAAACAGGTGGAGAGCAAGACAGTGCAGTGTGGTCAGCTCAACCTCCAACAGGACCTCCCTCTCTTGCTCCAAATGCCAACCTCCACTTTGTCTGTTAAGATACCTAATAATGATGTCAGCAGTGATGTAAGGAATGGGGGTTGTGCAATGCAAAGCAGGAGGAATAATTTGCTATGAATTACAAACTGACATTTGTAATTTTCCACCAGTAATAACACTGTGCTTCGTCTGCACCTGGAGCTGGAGTTGCCTCTTACGAGTCTGACCCAGACTCGATTCTTGTACCAGGACCAGACTTGCACCCTTCCTACAGCAACTCACAGGCAAAGCAAAATCAGGCTAATTGAGCAGAGCATGCAGTTTCTGTATTGTTGGGGGAGCATCCCAATTTTTTTGGACTGCCTCCAACCCAAGAACGTACATTTCAGCTGTGCATTTGGCCCTGGAAAGCTGCTGGTTTAGAAGAAACTCTGCTTATGCATATGTGCAATAGGTCGTTATTGAAGGCTCAATACCTTGATATCCGCTTAGATATCTGGCTAGGACAGACTTCTAGGAATTGACAGTCGGGCTAACTCAGCAGTGCAATGAAATGGAATGTCAAGGTGCAATCTGTTTTCACCACACCATCCTTCCTACCCCTGCATATCATCTCAGTTTTGTCTATAGATTGGCAGATCATCATCTCAATCTAGCATCCTATTCCATGTAAGATTTACTTAGTGTTACCATGTGGTGTTAACTTCCTGGCTCACCTTTGCTTCACAACAAATTCTGTTTTGTTTAGCTGAGATTCAAATACTTGCTTTTTTACCTAATAGGAACACGGAGTTCTTACTTCTGGATACTGTTAAGTAATTGTCCTTGAAAAAATTGGCAGGTATGAAACCATCTTCGAAATACAAGGAAGGAAGAGCTGAAATCTTTTATCAGAGTGAATAGTGCAGCTGAAGAAAAACACGTGCTTTTGGGTATGTAACTCCCCCATTATGTCCTGAAGAGGTAGCTGAGAAGATTCTGCATGTCCCAAAGCTTATGAATTGTTGCTTGGTTTCTTTTCGTCATTTATGAATACTGCTTCTCTAAGACTGTAGTCATAGACCATCATGACAACAAACACACTAGGGCTTTAAAATGCAGGGTGTGGGGTGTGGGATGTGGGATTCCTATGCAAATATAATGGAAATATAAGGAAGCCATTCATGCCAGTTGCCTTCAATTAGATTAGCAAGAAAGACAGAGGAAAGCATTTTTATCTCATACGTATCTTTTAATTAAAATGTAAATTTTGACTCCATGATAACTCTACCTACGCATCTAGATTAGGAAATCACCAACAAGAGCTAAATAAAGGCAGATTTGGAGGGCTGTTTAGACAAGGAATAAAAAATACATTCATACCAGCCATAACAGAAAATTTTTGTCGTATTAGGAATAATGCTGTGAAATATCTCCTATTTTGTTCTTAACATACTCATGTAAATCCCAAACAAGGATAATACTACATTTAGTGTTGCATTTTTTAATCTAAGTACTGTTTTAGGATAAACTTGAATTATCCTTTGCCACAGAGAAAAACAATTCAGAGAGTAAACCATTCTAAAGTGAATGTAGTTGCAAATTACACATTTCAGGCTACATGTCATGTATGCTAGTCCTTTGCATCAAATCCTAATGCAAGTGGATTTTTTTGAGAAATACATCAAAACCCACTATACTCAATGCAGATTCTGAAACCATTACAATTAATCCTGGTACATTCTCAAAGCACTGTGTATAGAACATATAGCAAATGTATAGGTTGGTGTAATAAACATTTGAACACAGGAAACTGAAAATCAGTACATAATTTAAACTGCGTGCGTACTTGGAGGACAACTATGTGCGTAACTTGGAGGGTTATTTGTGCAGTAGGATATTTCACTGGGAGCAGTTAGTAGTCAGAATGGGGCACATCTGCTGGTGACAGTTATTATTAATTTATTTGATTAATAATAAAATTATTAATGATTAGTTATTATGCAGCAGTGTTTAATTTGCATAACCAGTTATTTACAAAGTACAGAGTATGGATGAGAATGTAGGGATGTATTTGCAACTATGCATGCATTCATAACTTGCAATCATTGTCCTAGTATTCCAGGCAACTGCAAAGGCAATAAAAAATAGGACTTATTTTACTGCAAGCTTGTTCTGCACCCACTACACGTGTGCATGCTAGTATCCACGTACATACAGCAAGCCAATCTGATCCCTTTGAACAAAGCCCTCACTTTGCATGGTAACACAGTTCTTCTTTATGACAAGCCACTCAGTATGTGACACTCTCACAGGCACAGCAACTCTCAGCAGACAGCAGTAGTAGTATTATTAGACTGGAAACCCGCCTTCAAAAACATAAATGTACAGTTATTTCCTGGTAGAACTACCATCAGATGGTATCTATAATGAAAACCTCTCTTCCCACATCCATCTCTTTCTGCCAAAGCTTTAAGGATTTTTCCACTGTTCCCTGACATTCTGAGTAGTGCTCTGGTCCTGTGATGTTTACAGCTGCACAGTAGTATTTTTCACAGTTGAACTCAGTTTAGTATATAAACACACCATTTCCCAAATGGAAGGGCAAATCTGTCAGACACAGCCCAAATTTCTTTTTGGTGACCCCAACACAACCTCGGCGTAATGTCTTTATTATTAAGAAAGTCTTATTTTTACTTTGAGATAGCGGTGTGGATAATAGCTTTAAAGGCAGAACCAAGGAAGAGCCAAAACACATTGCCTTCTGAGGTCAAGGCCTGGTGGCTTCCATGGCTGCTAAATCTCTGTCCTCCCTCTCCTGTAGGCAGGGATTGATGTGGTTATTATCATGCCTGCTTACCTCCCACTCCCCAGCCCACATGACTGAAGTTAAATGTCTGTTTTTCCCATGACTTTTACTTGGATATGGGCCAGGGTTGATGGTCAGTGGTGAGGATGACCCAGAGAAATCAGAGACACAGACCTGGGCCAGTGGTGGGAAAGCAAGACTTGCCAAGAGACAGGGACTCACCCCAAAGCCCCTCAACTGAGCAATAGCCCTGGCTTTCTAGGGTGGCTCATGGCTGGAAACATCTTGTTTCTTCAGGAAACAGTGTCTGCAAATGAATTTATGAAAGAAAAGTGTGACCTGCCAAATTACTTTTAAAGGGTAGCTAGCTCCAGTGTAGCCATGCAGTCAGCGCCAGTAGTGGGGCAATGAGCTTGAGTGCTTGTCTCACTTGGCTTAGGCACTCCCAAGATGCCAATAAACATTCTCTGTGCAGGAAATAACACACCATTACACTCAAAATCTTCTTTGTGGGCAAACACAAAGCATGTCATATATATAAATAAAGACAAGAATTTTTTATTACTATAATGCAAATCTTAACAGTCCAATTCAAGAATCATTATGAGTCTAGATGTTATTACTGCAGGAAAAGGGAGACTAATAATGCAGTTAGAGCACTTCTGTATAGAATAAGTCTCAATAATAGTGGAAATAAAATGATAATGCATGTATTTATTAGTTTCTACCCCTTTCCTTGGAGTTATGCTCACCCTTCCACTGCTCCTTGGGACCTTCAGGAGCTTTGAGCTGCTGGAGAGGACAACAGTGTTGACTACCAACCCCTGGGGTCTTTCACTGTGAGGAATGTGATGCTTGTGGTGCTGGATTCATCTTCCTCCCCTGAGATGCACTTGGGATATATTTTTATGTTTGCCAAACAGTTTTACACCTATCTTTTCCTTCAGTGGTCTACAGCTCCATGTAACAAATGTATTTACTACACATGGTACCATTTATGCATGTTAGATATAATTTTTGTCCTCTTTTTTATCCCTAAAATCAATGTTGCCCAGCTCCAGGTCCTTATTTCTAAAACTGACCCCTGAGGCATGGCCTCCAGTGCCAAGACTGTGTTCCAGTTCTTATCACTCCATCCCTGCATGCCTCTGCAACGTGCCCTATCTCCCATGTTCTCAAATCCTTTGCTGTTGTACTAGACCTGTATTTGTCTGCCCTATGTCATTGTGTCAGAGCCTTAAACAACTCATTTGGTGAAGCATCTCTGCTTGCGGCTGCCAGCTATATAAAATGATGGTTGTGCCATGGAGGGATAAACAAAAGTAGGACAAATTAGTGATAAACAATTAAAGAAATTGCTGACATGGCTTAAACAACATAAAACAGAGCTGTGGGCAGGTCAAGAGCGTACAGACAGAGGCACCTGACAAGCCTCGGTCCCGATTCCTTGCAAATTCATTGCAGAGCTCATGGCCTCTTGTTAGAAGGCAATATTATACTGCAGGGCTTCAGAATTACACCTCAAAATATTGTTGTCTCTAGAGATACATATTCACTGTCTAACAACAATACATTTACTCGGCACTTGGAACAATTCAGTGTTATCTTCCAGTGGTGATGTGTGCAGAGTCTGGGAAAGCTCAGTTTTTCTTTTTAAGCTGCTTGGTTGTACTAAAATCCATGCAGTAAATGTCAGTGCTATGTCTAAGAGGTTAACCACAGCTTCTGTGGCCATTATGACTATGGATTAAGATGACTGCAAGCCGTTGTAGAGCTCTCGTGGTCCGTGATGTTCAAGGGGCTGCAATAACCCTGCAGAATCTGGTGTCTTACGTTTCCTCCTTTAGATGTTCTTTGCATTTCTCAGTCACACCTCCTGCACGTATTATAGGCCATTGCTTTTGGATAAGTATTTTTTTAATGGCTAAATATAAATATTTTAAGGTTCTTTCGTGTTGTTTCATCCTTAGCAGGGGCAAATAAACAAGTTTCTAATTCCAGTGGTTTCTCACATGAAAGAAAATTCTATGACTTCTGCAGAAAGTATTAATACTTTGCAGAAAAGGGTTTTGCAAGATTGCCTGATCAGTTTGCCTGGTCCAGCATGTTTGAACACTTCATGGGAACAGGACTTGAAAGCTAGAGCTGTGCTTGCTGGCCTTCCCATGAAATGGCAAACCTGTCCCCAGTGCCAGCCCAGCTCCCAGTGATTCGCCAGCTCTGGGCCTGGACAATAGCACTGTTCATTTGCAGGAGTGCCCCCCCAGCCTGGACTGCACCTGTGGGACTGGCTGGGCAAGGGGAGAGCAGTGTCCGCGTCCTGGGTTGCCTATCACCGCCTTCACGTGGGGATGGCCAAAATACCTGCTCTTTGTCTCTGATGGATTCTCTTCACCTCCTTCTGTTCCTGTTTTATTTTGGGGGATAGGATAGTGTGGGAAAAAGCACTTTGGAAGGGCGTTGGCACTGCAAAAATATCAAAGGAAGAGGAACTACAGTGCTTGCCAAAGTAATCCCCACCTCTACTCTCAAGTCAGCTCCTATCTGCATCTTTGCCAAATGCAGTCCCTAAAGTTTTCAGCCAGTTGTTTCCATGTCTTAATCATCTTTCAAAAATATTAAAACAAATTCAAACTCCAGGTGTACATGCAATTACCTTAAGTTGTTCTTTCATACCAAACATATTTCACAGAGGCTGCATTATTTGACACCACATTGGAATTTCAAATTGGCTTGATTTTCTCTCATATTATTCCATTGCTTTGGATATATACATAAGCATCTCAGACATGCTGAACATTGCCCACTGTTACTGAAAAGACTCTTGTAACTAATAACTAAAAGAAAGGAAAAAGCCCATATAAAATATTTAAAAGCTGCAGTTTTCTAATTATGACAGAATATGTGACAAAACCTCCAAACCCCCCACATTATAACAGAATTATATGTATTCAAACACAGATCTATCAAAAAATAATAAATCTTATACTGCCTTTTTATGCCATCTCAGAAGGCTTTGAAAGGTTTCTTCACATGCTTCCAAAAATGAATTCAAGAGAGAAAATATAATTTATTACCCTTGAGGAATATATAGTGTGGTGATTCATCGTATCTCTAAGCAGCTGCTTTCTTTGTTACCTCTGTAAGTAGCCATCATTTTTCTGGCATGAGCACAGTTTACAAATTCATCCCTGTCCTCCCAAGATTCAGATAGCATTATCATCATATATTTAGCAGCAGCAGACAGTGAACAGCAGGTACAAATGGCTGGCTGATGAGCTAATATGCTCTGGGCACTTTTCCAGCTTGTAAGATAAAAAAAAAAATACAGTACTTCAAAGTCTGCCAGTCACAAACAATTAGCAGAAAAGAATAATAAAATGACCTAAAAATTCAACACTGAACTGGGAGTATAGGTATACTGACATGTTGCCTGATGTTTAGAATTCTAGTTAAGAAATTACACCTGATTTAAGAGATACTTCAGCACATTTTCATCCCACTTACGTCTTTTTGTCTATTTTTTTTCAGGGAGTGTTATGTCAGTAATAGAAATATAGGCATCTGCTGCCTACTGATAGTGTGGATAATAAATATCCAACAAAGCTGGCAGATCCTGCTGTCAACATTAATTTAATATTTTCATTTTAGCAAAGGATGTCACTTTCCTAATGTATGTTGCTGAATAAATGTTCTCAAGAGCTGAGCAAGTGTGTCCCTATTGTTTTTGTCTTCCAATTTAAAGCAGGGATGTTACCTGCTGCTGAGAAGACAACAAACCTTTTTTCACAAAGCAGGCCTAACGAGTTGCTCAGTGACACATCAGTGAGCACTGACACAGGCATTGAGTCCAATTCAAAACATGTTGATAATTAACCCTCTGCTGTCTTATAAAATGCGTATCTAGAAGAAAGTGAGAAACAGACTGTTGTTGCAGTCTGTTTTACCTTAATCCAGCCTCATTTCCTAATGTTTGTGATCTGCTGGCCAAAAAACCTTCTAATGTCCTATAGATTTGTTCAGTCCATGAATTTAATTTCCATCCTGAAGAGTGGTGGCAGCAGAAGGAAAACTCTCTGGAGAACAGCTCCTCATGTTTTGCTACATGACCCTCACTTGTTCTTCCTACCTTCAGTGACCAAGCAGACAAACAGTGCATCTGAATTGTTGCACTAGTTGCTTTAGCAAAAACATTTCAAACACATAAACTAACCCTTGGGCAGACTGGAAACCTGCCTATAGGAAATCCTCTGCTGTAAACACTTGAAACTTTGGTCACTGGTTTCAGAAATACTGCAGTTAGCACAATGCAGGATCACCACATTTCACATGTGAAATACTGAGTGTTCCTTTGCTATCATACCATACTTGGCAGTTCTAGTAATTACCTGATACCAAGTTTGGTACTAATTACTTCATTTTAGAGGTCTTTTCTCTGATTTAAAAAAGTCTTAGCCCAAGACTTAGCTTGAAGAAGGTGAACTGGGAAGGGTGTTTGCTCTCTCACGACACTAGGAGCTAACCTGAGGGTATTAAGGTTTGTACAACAGGAGAATTTATTCACCAAAAATGCCAAATGCAGAAAACAACGGTTTTTTTCCTGTTTGCTGAATACAAGCACCTGTGAAGAACTAGTCTTCAAAGAAATGCAGTGCTTCAGACACTGCAGAGGACCATATCACACTGCAGTGGGACGGGTGAACCATGTCCATTTCTGTGTGCTCTGCAGCAGCCACAGGGTCCCCACTGGTGATGCACAAGATTCACTTCATCTGTCACATGGAGTTACTCAGGACAAAGAAGTGGCTCAAAGCAGGGACCTGAAAAACAACTTCCCTCAGCAACTCCCTGTGATGCCTATGGCTAGAAACAAAACACAACTTGGGCAGATGAGGCGGTAGCCTGAAAACGTGATTCAAATCCCTGAATGCTCGGTAGCTACTCAACCTCAGCAGCATGTAAAACCAGCCTTTCTTCAGCCAGCAAGTTCCCAGAGTCTCTTTAAACCCTTCTGTGACCCATGAAGCAGGATGGGCTCCCCTAGGTCTGTACAGCTCTACGGCTCACACGCCCTGACATATCAGTGTTCATGTTCTCTCTGTTGATCAGGTTGCTTCCTGAGAGTTCTTGCCATCTACTCACTTTTTTCTGGGTTTTTCTACTTTCAGTTCAAAGACAGTTTAAAGCAGAACAGATAATCAGCACTTCCAGCTGAGTGTGAGTTCAAATGTAACTTGCACTTTGAATTTCCTGCACAAAGCCTCCAGGCTTAGGTGGTCGCTCTCAAGTCTCACCCTTGGCATGTCAGTCTTGGAACTCATCCCTCTGGAGCAAATGAACCCTCCTCCAAGAGGAAAGCCTGCAGGGTCAGTCACAGGAAATTGAAGCCAGTTGAGGGTTTCAGATTCTGGGCATAGCCCTCAGGGACCAGGTACTTTAAAAAAGGTGTATCGGAGATCATTTCACAGGCACTTAAGTGTTCTTTAATCTTGTTTTCGTTTAGATGGGCTCTTGCACAACCATCACAACTCTTAAGAAATTCAGGCAGAGAAATGCCTGGTTAATCTCTGCTGGTATGTTTTAGATGCACGTTAAGCAATGAGCTGCTTGACCCTACAAGGAAAGACATAAGCAACCCTGAAGGAGGTTTGAAGTACACCTACAAAGACATGAGTAACCCTGAGGGAGGTTCAAAGTGCACCTGAAACAGCCCCAAGAACATAAACCTGAAAGAGCAGGTAGTTAAGGAATTAGGCACTTCCAGGATTGAGAGGTGGCTGATGAAGGTATTTTAAGTACATAATTATGTGCCCAAATGCCTCCTTGAATGTAATCCCAAACATTCTTGTTCTGCAGCAGTCTGTGTATTGGCTTCACTGCAATCTGGGACACACCTCTGCTTTGGGTTGCTTTGTGGTCCTGCTCATCAGGACCCTGAAATAGTGAAAAAGCCTTCAATCAGGTTATATCCCTACTTACTGATAGAGACCAGGATCTGCTCATTGCCAGACTACTTTCAAATTGCAAACTTTTGAGCATGAATTCAAAATGAGCCAAGAAAGAGTTCAAATTCACCATTGAAACAATATCTCAGTGACAGTTATTCACAAGAGACAAGAAAGTATCCGACAGGTAAAATCCTGAAAAAGGGTTTCATGAATTTTTAATGCAACTTCTAAGAACGCAGCCTGCCAAACTGGAGTATAGAGCGAATGTAGAAAATACACAGGTATGGTAAATTCATACAAAAAATAGAATTGCTTCAAGATTGATGCACCAAGAATAAGGAAAAAGTTGAATCACCCCTACTCACAGACACATAGCTAGCTTTTCCAGCTGATCAGTGTAGCAACTGGACCCTATGTGCCAGTTTAATTCCCCTAGCCCCTTTATGCCTGCTTTTCTTTGTCAGGCTTGTTCCTCCTCCAGGCAGTGGGAATGGTGACTGCTGTGTAGGAGTGTGGTTCAGTGGAGTGTTGTTAGCAGAAGCATGGTGCAAAGGGCAGAAGGCATGTCATGCCTCTCACATGAGGTAGTGTATTCACATCAATGCCCAGGTACTCCCATTTGTCAGCTGGTATGGGAATTCAGGTTATTAGAGCTACATAACCCCCTATGTGAACACTGGGAATTCTTGTTCAGAATTAATGTAAACTTAATTTTATTTGCTTTAATTTCTTAGCTGGGTAAATTAAACTAAATGGAAATAATATGTATCATGAGTGACTACATGGTTTAGATAATCTACTTTATATCTAATTTGGACAAATTTTTCTGACTGTCCAAATGGACAACTGTTTAAGGTTAGAGCCTATAAGGAATGCAGATCCTTTAAGCTTAGCATAAGGTGCCTGGCACGCAAGGGGACCTCTGCATCAGATGACTTGGCTTCCCAAAGGGACAAACAAAAGGACATCTAGAAGCAGCCAGTGAAGCAATGGGCTGCGATCACAGGCAACACAGCCTCCTTGGCAGCCTTCATCCTTCCTACACAGCTTCAGATTAGTATTTTTATAACCAAGGAACCTACAGCCCAGAGTCGTCTTTGGTGAGTGGGCACCTTCAGTGTCTTGTCTTGAAGAACAGGGTAGAGCTTAGCTCTGTCAGATGCTGCTGGGAGTGCATCTCCTGCACAGTGCTCTGGCTAGCAGCGAAGTAGCTTCACCCATGTGGAGGGGAATCTCAGCTCCTTTGGCCTCAGAGGTTCAGGCACAAGCACCTATGACCAGTGTGAGCTCGGGCTCCTCCAAACCTTGTTGTGTCTGAATGTGGAAGAATGCCAAGGGAGGTTGTCGGATGACCTTGAAGCCCATTGCTCTGATTATTTATTCCAGAGGTTCCTCCTGTCAGGGATGCTCCTGTATTTTACACCAAGAAACATTGGATTTCAAAGAGGAAGTGGCCACAACTGCATTCTCTGGGATACTTCATCCTTTGGACGGGCACTTGTAACCTCAGAGGGGTCCAGAGGGAAACTTGCAGCATCCTCCAGCTTCCTCCTCTGGCTGTCAACACACAGCTCCCCAGTCTGCACTCAGACTGGGAGGAAAGAGACAATTGCTTCCTCCTTCCTTCCCGTCCTACTGCCCTACTGAGCTCTAGACAGGCTTTTCTCCTACATTAGTGCACTGAGCAGTGCTCCAAGGTGCAGAGGCTGCCCTTTGGCTGGTTGCTACTGGGAGCAGTTAAATTTCTTTCTTCCCCACCCCCAGGAATGGGGATGTATATTGCTCAACCCTTTAGGCCAAACACATTCCTTAACTATGGTTCAAAGTGTGAGCAATCAGTTCTTGAACTACTGCACGCTGCTTCATCGCTGCGTGTGCTGTGGGGATATGGACAGCTAAGCCTGGAAAATTACCTAGTCAAGGCACTGCAAGACTGAAGTGTCGTTGCTTACAACCACCTGGAGGGAAAGACAGGCAGAACTGGACAAGAGCTCCAGCTGCTCACCCCTGCAGAGTGATGCATCAGCCATGTTTCTACTCAGGGTTTAACGTGTATCATTACAATCTCAGTTTTCCAAGCCAGTCGAAGTTCAGCTTCAAGGCACCCTGACACATTGTTTACCTTTAAAGCAGAGATCCAGCTGCCTTTTAGCATGCAGCTTGTGAATGGATGTTGCTTATGGAACAGCCCAAACTGTCTTGAGAGCAACTCCCTGTGATTATTCACAAGTGAGTCCCAGGGGACAGTGGCAAGAGGAAAATGCATAAAAACCCCCATGAAATTAAAGACTGCTGAAGAAGGTAATTGAGCAGACAGATTTTCCTTACTGTCTAGCAATCTTTCGTTAGCACATTCAGTCTTGTTTGCATGAATCCAGTGGACAGACTGTGTTTCTATACCACAGCTACACACAGGCACAACATGAAACTGGTACAACGGCGGCAGCAGGGATTTTCCCTCTCATACAGCTTGCTTCACAGATACTGAACAAAGATGCAAGCAAATAAGATGTCTGCTTGCATTCCCTACCCTTACTAAGCTCTGAAAAACCCTTCCTGTTTTTCCCAGCTGTATGAAGTGAGATCTACACATGATAGATAAAATGTGTTACAGACTCAACACGGCAATTGAATCAGTAGCATGGTCCTCAATTTCTTTGATTTAACAATTAGGATAGTCGTCTCATCTGCAACATTTCTCTGAGTGAAGCAAAAGAAAAGCCTCTGAACGTGGCAGAACCATGCCAGGATGACACTGGAGGACTCTGACACTTCTATGTTGCAGGTGATGTTTTGCAACATTGCCTGTGTATTTTCAACTAAACCAGAAACTGCCTGGACAACTGAAACTGGTGCTTGCAGCTCCTCCCCTTAGTCACCTTCAGAAGCACTAGGATGGAGTGACGGGTATGGTACCCTCCTGAAAGAGAGGGAGCCAGCTGAGCACCCCTCAAGGTCAGAGAAGTAACTGAATGTCTCCTTCAGCTCTTACCCAAGAGCTAGAGATAAAAATGGAAGGGGCGAGGGAAGGCTCGTGTAATACTAACTCCCTACCTTTATTTTTAGTGAAAAAACGTGACTCTTGCTTTTTTGCCAAAAGGAAAATCTTAAAAAATAGCATGCGGTGAATCAGTACCAACTGTGAGACATACAGCCACCCTAACTCACTACAAACAGAACCTTGTGCTGCGTCACCTAACTCCTTAACTTTTTGTGTATTTATGTTATGCTCCTCTGTGAAGCATTGTCAATAAAAACTCAGCTGTTACTGTCAATTATAGGGATTAAAAGAGAAGAAAGAATTAAAACCTCCTGATCTTATCTTCTCACAGAATGTTTGCATGTTCCTTGGAAATGTCTTTTAAAATTAAAACCAGTAAATCCCCCATATGTTCCTTCCGATTTTTTTTTTGTTTCAAATGATAATGTCATATTCCCTAAACCACCAGGAGTGTATTTTTATTGAAATTACAGGAAAGAGCTTTTTGACAGGCAGCTTCAAAATTCTGTAGGCTAGGTTCAATTTTATCAGCAAAGGAGGGGAATACTCTGGATTCCTAGAGATGTAATTCTGACTTGCAGAGCCTGATAGTCTTCCCAGTGGAGCCAAGGAAAAAAATTTCCCCTTGATTTCAAATTGGAACCAAATTAAGCGCTTAGTTTTAAATGGAGTTGCCAAGCAGCAAATCTATCAGACAGCTTGTATGGGAGACATCTTTTAACTTCAGAAAATTAAGTTTTACTTTATCTAAAAGTCATTAGTATTAACTCAGTGTATGCCTGAGCTCTGCTGCTAACTGCATGAGTCTGAAGTATACTGAAGTTACATTACTTGTATATGTTACACAGAATTTATGTTTCTATGTATAGCATGTACTACACTGCGCTGTGTTACACTGAGAAATGACTGAAATCACAAAACCAGCATCTCCAAACTTAAGAAATGTAGAAGTAAGGTAACCCATGTGACTAATTCAGCTTCTCTTTGAATATACATCAAAAATGGGCTCCAAAGACACAATTGCATATGATTTTTCTGGGAAGGTCTTTCTCCTTCCATCCACTCAATGAAGAGTACCTGAGATTCCTCTAGAGGCTTATTTTATCCCGCTGTTCTACACATGACCCTAACCTTATTTCCCAAATAATATTCACACCTCATTCTGAAGACTAAGTATTAATTTCCTTAGGAGGGTTTGAGTGTGGTTTTTTTAAAGCTTAATAAAGCAATCTCTGAAAACTTTAGTTTATATTTGCAACATTCCAGCAAAATGAGCTCAGTTTATTATTTTCTATTTGCAGCTGACAGACTGCAAATGTCCTCCAGTTTGTGGTGGTCTACCTAAAGAAATGAATTCTTGATTATTTTTTTTTCCAGAGAACTTTGCATTTTGTAGCATTTTCTCTATTCAAAGCACAATGTCCATAACCTTCAGCGAAAACTGTGAATGCCCAGGGCTTTTTTCAGAGTAAGTCCTGGGTTGAAACTCAAGCCTACACAAAATGGAGAGCACGTCTTTCATGCGAATTATTTATTTTGTGTACTTACACAGGCAACTTTAATTCTGAGATTTCCTAACTTTTTTACTGAATGATCAATCTTAGCTTTCTTTAATACAGTTTCCTAAACTGATTCCTGCTTCCCTTCCCAAGTAAAAAACACAGATAACACAACATATGGAGCTGTACCAACACCCACAGTGCTGCTTCACAGAGACTGCATTACACCACCTCCTTCAGCCCCAAAGCCTATAGTACATCAACAGAGTTAAACTTTTAAACTGCCATATCAGACATTTGACTATCAAGCAAAGGAAGTAATTTCTATTAAGAGAACACTACCAGAACTCAAGTTACCCATTTTGTGCCTCCTCATTACAGCTATTTAGTAATAGCAAAAGGCCATGAACGCTTTGGAAGCACAAGGTATAATCAGAGACTGGAGGAACAGGCTTTTTAAGTCACAGGGCTTTTGGTCCTTACCCTTTTCTGATCTCTGGCCCCATGTGTTCCTCCCTGACTATCTCTGACCTCCACCTTGCTGTAGCTACCAGGCCCAACTTCAATCTGGTGTTTCAGGCTGCTGCTTCTCTCCTCCTGTGGCCATGCTCAAATAGCAGCCATGCCAGGTCCTATCAACTGCTTCTTTGCTCAGCTTCTGGTCTGGGAGGCTCAGTCTTCTGGATGAGAGAAAAAACAGTTGTCGAGAAAGTCTCACTTAGCTGCTGCTCACCCAGGTGAGAACCAAGATTGCTTGGATCAAAGGGGAGCTACGGAAAATTTATCCATCAAACTTGAGCACAGTAGGGTGTGGAGAAACCTTAGTTTAACTCGGAAATATTTGGACAAATTTTTCACAGGCAGTGCAGCAGGCATATGTGAGGATGCAAAAGGCAACATGTCTGCCAAATGTCAAGTCCTCGCTCCAAAATATGAAAGACCTAAAGCTTTCCAGCCAAACTGTTTAGAGAATTTTAGGAGAAAAAAACCCTATTTTATTTTTATTATCTCCTTCTGAGAAACAGCGGTACAACTTTCACTGAAGTTTCCCAGAAGAATTCAGTCTGGAGCAGACAAGAAGCATGGAAGATGTCAGCTGGAATAGTGAAGGTCTGACGAAGTTAAGAAGCTACTGCAAACAGGGTGTTGTAATTCACCAAAAAGATAACTGTGCCTCACCAAATAACGTAGGTATTTTCAGTGGAGGCAGTTTATTAACATTTTCTAAAAACATTTCAATTTTATACCCAACATAGTCTTTTGATTTTTTTTTTCCCAGCTTTTGTTGGTGCTTGCCTTGGATGTTTCGTCACCACATAAGTTTTCTACTAATGTCTCCAAGCTGAGTGTTACAACACTTCTAAATGAAATGTACCGTGACATTGGACCTTGAATCTGGCAGAGAGAAACTAGAAAAGATGCACAAGTTATGAACAGAATCAGCTGTCTTCTCTGCAAGTCTCAGACAACAACCAGTACCTTGATGGATCTTCTTGCAGCTTTCAATTCAACCTCTCTAACTCCCAACAAGTATACCGAATACTATTTGTCAATGCAGAAATTGTGATGCATCAAAAACAAAGTACAGGAATAGAATAAAACAAAGGCATTTAATATTGTGCTATAGAGCTAATTTGCTTTCCTCCATATTTATTTAAAAGGATTCTGTTAGATTTCCTCTGATGCTTCTACAGTCCCACACAATACACATTCACTTCAGCGCAGAGTGCATTTGGATCTCAGACCACACCATCCAGCAGTCCATCAGTCATGAGTGCTCAGTGTCATACTTTACCAAATAAAATTAAAACCACAGTTCTCTCATAGTGCAGTAAGCATTAATGGAGTTCAGGCTCCCCATATCAGTTTAACTCCAACTCTGAGTGAGGAAAAAGGGAAGACACTAATACAGATAGAGATTTGAACCTTTCTGCATACTGCAACAATTCAGATCCAGGATTCCAGTTAAGCTTTGTTGTTGTATCAAATTTAACCTATTTAACCACCTTCCCCAAAACTTAACCACCTACCCCAAAAATTCACAAATAAGAGAGTACGGTGAAGGCCATGACAGTTTATTTGGGAAAACTGTACCTGTCTGATAATGTTGTATGTATACATATCACAGTTTTATTTCCTCCTGGACATGTACATGTCATTAACACTAGAATACGTAAACTGGACAAAGATCAGTTTCTGAACAGGTCTTAATACCTCCACATAGAATTAATTTGATTGTAGTCTGATGTAATTACTGCAAAGACATTTAATAAAACCATATCTGGCTTAAGCAAACGTAAGCCATGGAACTCAGCTCAAACCTAGCTCATCACTATCTCACATAATTAAAAGACATATGGGACCATATGGGAAGCTGGAGTACTGCTGGAAAGAGCTGTTAGGGGAAGTGATGAGTTTTGAAAATAGAACGAGACACCATGAGGAAAATAAAGAGCAAATCGAGCCCTATGATTATGGTCCTTATTTTATGGTCAACCTTGCTGTTTGCAGCACTCATTTAATAGCTAGAAATGGAGTCTTTCTTCACTGATTGTCCTTTCTTTTACAAATGCTGTTTTTTTCCTCTTCATTATTCTGTATTTTACGTCTTTGAGTATGTACTAGAAGCATTGCCAAACACAAACTGCGCAAAATCGCAACATCCAAGCAGTTGGGGATGAATCCTAAAACCAAAACTACATTCATACATTTATTCCTTTAAAACAGAGGTGTGGAGTTAAGCTACAGAAACTCATATAATCCAGCGAAAGAACCGCATGTTTCTGCTGCATAGGTGAGGAATGATTTGTACTTAAATGTAACTGTTGCTTAACTTCCTTTTCCAGGCTTTCATTTGTCTAAGCTGTCTTACTAATTTAATTAAAAACAAAAAAGTAAACATTTTGCTTCCTTGAAGGTTTTGTTATTTTTGCTTAGGAGAAAAAAGATAGGATAAATAAAAACCCTCTTTCATACTGACCTATAAGTAAGAAACCAATAGGTAGGAAACACACAAAATTAAAGGGAAATAAGCCAGAAAAATCTTTAAAAGATAGTGTTTACGTATATATAAATGCACCCTGCTTGTCAAAAATAGTTATACAAAAATTAAGACAATTGTTAATTCTTGAGTGTTACAAACATAAAAATGCCACCTGTTTTCCAAGTCAGTTCAGCCAAGACTTATTTCAGGTCATTTATATTACTGAACATCCCTGAAAATTTGTAACTTAGTAAACTAATGAATCACAGTGGAGTTTCAACTCAGACAACTGGCAATGTAGATGCAAGTCTGAAGTTAAACTGAATCAGCAACTGAACAATGAGCAGATCATTTGAAACTTAAAAATGTTCATGCAACATTGCTTGCATTCATATCCCCTTAATACACCTAATTTTTATTAGGCTAGCTCTTCAAATACCCACTCACAGTAATGCTGTATACTAAAAAAACCCCAAAAACCCCTCACTGTATTATTCATTTCAGAAAGGGAATTAAGTGGTGTATTTTTGTATATGTGCTTAACATTCTACTACATGTAACAAGTAGTCTCCATTTTCAGGGAAAGTGAATAGATTTAAGTTCTCCTTTCTGAGCCAACACTTGTCATAAGACAGTACTTGCTGTGCAAACTCGATGGCAGCTGATTTTTTTTCCAGTCACTGTGAGATTTTATAATCGGTTCTTGTCATAGGCATCAACCCTTCATTCATTCAATCATAAAAATGTGACTTACTAGAAAAGGAAAAATAGAGTAGAGTCTAAAGGCACAGAATCACATAGCTGCTCTAGTAGGAGTCTGTAAACAGAGAATCATTTGAATTTAGGAAATCCAAATCTAGGAAAGTGAAAAGGCATCTGAAGCAGGCTTTTATCTAGCCAACTTCCTTAAAGACCCAAAGGGTTTTGAGGTCTACAAAGTATGCACTAAAATACCATATTTTAAAAAGCAATAAGGCAAATAGTATACTCATTATTTCAAAAAAGTTACAATGGTAGTGTAGGCATACACAGTATAACTTAGTTACAATGCGTGGTACTGTTTCTACTACATAGCCCTATAACTGTTTCCTTTCTACATAATTGGAGATTAAACCGGTGTTCCAGGTGAGCACAAAACCATCCTTGTACCACCGAATGCCACTGGCAACAGTTCTTCAGCAGCAGCATTTGCTCTGCTGCCTGGGTCACGTTCATGCTGAGGGAAGTCCACAAACCAAAGTTCAGAGATTAAACACTGTCATACTTGTGAAGAGCTTCTTCTAGCTTTTGTGTCACTTTTTGAAAAAAGAGTATTTGCTGTTGCAAGAAATGCTGCATCTGTGATTTAAAGTCCCTCACACGGATTTTGTGGAAATGATTAATTTCTGCTAGGGTCGCAAAAGAAATAATGTTACAGCGTTCTTGAATGCCCTCAGCTTTTTGGAGCTCCATCTTCCCCTCTTCCACATGCCGCTTACTCTCCTTTACTTTGGTAAGGGCTCCTGTGTAAAGAACAAAACAAAATAGTTGAAGGGTGAGGACAATGTAGACTCAACTACTGTACTTTAACAAGTGATTTAATAACAAGAAGGATTTGTATAAGGCTCATTCTAATGTATTTATATGTGTGTATATATATGTATGAATGAAAAGAAATAAAATAAAAGCTTTTTCATATGAAAAAAATTACAGAACAGTGAATGTTGTTTAAAAACCACCACACTTTTTCAAGGCTCTAGCTTGCAAAAGTTAGTAAACTATGCCTATTTTCACAATCTTAAAAATCAGATGGTGTCCTTGAGAGAATATCTGATAAATATACCTCTACTGGGGAAAAAAATGAAAGTACTAGAAAACTAATTAGATCAAATTAAGCCTACAAAATGCTAGAAAAGTGACCTCATTAAGAAACCGGACTTTGTGAAGCATCACTTTTCCCAATCTTTGTGAAACTTCAAAGGAGATCTGAATATGCAGAATCTTGCCAACACGCTGTCCTGCTTTTACACTAGATACCAAAAATTAATTATTGAGAACTAGAGAATCTGAAAGTTTATTTCAAAGTCACAAATATCCAGGTAGACCTAACACAGTCTTGTAAAAGCTAGAAATAAAAACAGAACAAAAGAGTCAACAGTTCTCCTTCAAATACCTAATCAAAACACATGCATCCTACAGAATGGAAGTATCACCTAAACCAGACCTACCCAAAGCAGACTTACAATGACAGAACACCAAGATATAACTTAAGACATTAATTTTATTGGACTCAATTCCCCATAAAGCAAATGCTTTGCCTTAAATATTGCATACATATTTTACTCATAAAACTAAACCCAATCTGACCAGTTTTTATCTTCTCACAGTGATGTTAGTAATAGGACACTTTCACATCCCTTATGATCACTCTTAAGTTCATTGTTCCTTTAACTATTTATAATGTTGTAACTCTCCTTTCAGACTACACTTCTTACTGTGTATGTGACTACAGTTCCCTGATACGACTCCCTTCACATTGCCATGAAGGAATGCTTTTCTGTACTCCCTATAGTGGCACTAGCCAGCAGGCTAACAGAGAAACCTCTCTATATATTCCAGTGGGACAATATCTGCTGGGAAAGCAGGTCTGTCTTCTTGTCACGCTGAATCCACATACGTAGTAAACACCATTAAACAGTAAAAATGCAGTTCATCAGCAGTAATACTATCTTCTGTCCTTTCCTTCCTGTGCCTGTTTAACAAGTCATTTCAGAGGCACCTGCCCGCATTGCACTGACACATCTCTACAATTCAGATCTAGAACATGACCTTGTGTGTGGATGCATCTGGGTTTGCTGCATGCATAGCAGGTTCAGAGGCAACTAGGAAGCAAGGTTGCTGCTCGCTGCATTTTGTTCCTCTGCCTGCTGTGGCTCATCCCCTCCCCACCTCTAGCCCCTCACCAGGCAGTCAGGTAGAATGAAGGCTCAAGGTATATTCTTACTAGAAGCAAGTTAAAATACTAGGTGATTTGGCAGACTTCGGGAAAAAAGGTTGTTACATTCGTTAAATGAAATGGGGATTGTGTCTTGCACGATAAAGAAAATCTGAAATTCTTAAGATCAGCGAAGCACACACATCTTTTCTCCATTCAGTGGGGGGAAGTTTAAATGCAAACACTCAGAAAATACTTCCTATGTTATGAGTACTTCTCCACTACTAAATTCATGTTTTTCTGCTTAATGTGCATTTAGGCTGTGCTGTACATGACATCTCCTGCCTGTAGCCCTGGTATGAGCTCTTAGTCGCAAGCATAAGAACATCACGTCCAGTGTGATATTCTTGCAGAAAGACCAGATGAAAGAATTTCCTTTTTAAATTGTGACAGGGAGGTTATTAACAAGGTGAGCACAGACTGCAGGCTGCATGGCCGACAAAGCTGGTATTCAAGTGGCAGAGGCCACCCTCTGAACCCGGGTGTGCCAAAGAGCTGCCCAAAGGCCAAGGGCAGCAGCTCTCCACGGGGGTTGTGGAATGATGGCAGTGCTCCACACCTTCCTGGCCCCAGTGGCATGCTGGCAGGTAGCTAAAGGCTCAGCACTGGCTGCTTCAGCAGATTGACCTCATCATCTCCACCCTGGCCCAAAAAAACAACCAAAAAATCTTTTCCACATGCAGAGGTGCCAGCAGTAGGACTGTGCCAGAAGATCTGTAATTTTTCCTCTAAGGGGTGAGGAATCTGCGAGGGATGGCATGATATGAAAAATATTTAATCCCCTCTTCTGCAAGAAGGATGCTTCATTCGACAAACAAAACCAGGCTGACCAAAATTTTTCTCTGCATTCTGTGGGCATGGCAGGAATTCATGCATGGCTGTGAAAAACTGAAATTTGGGAGTTACTGGAAGCCAGATGGAGCTGGTTAAATAAACATGACAACTGTTCAGTTGTGATGTGGGAAACAGCTTCAGATGTTATTTCTAGAATGACCAAACTGGAAGAAAAATGCTGAAATTTAGAGCATCAGCAGCTGAAAGCATAACTGAGTTTTGGAGAATGTATAATCTTCAAATTATACATTCTAAAACATCTAAACATACATTAAACATCTAAAACATACACTACCAAACACTAAAGCCCTTCAGATTAGACAGATAATGCATTATACATTTAAAAAAAAAAAAAAAAGAGAGAAAAAGAGAAAGATTTATAATTAGCAAAAGGAATCCAAGGGGAAAAACTGCAACCATTAACACTGCTCTCTTAATGCACATGGATTCATACTGGTCCCATAGTGGAATTTCCTTTTAAAAATAGACTACAACTGGATGTCAGCAATATAGGACAAAAGTTTATACATATGCTTAAGTACAAACTTGCTTGTTCATTTGAAGTGCCTTTAAATGAAGTGTTGAATTATTAGTAAAACAATCACAAAATAACTTAACAGAAGGAATATTTTAATTATTTTAGGGCAATGAAAGAACTTTCCCCAAATACACAGAAAAAAACCCCACATGCTTTACTTTAAGAAGCAAACGTTCATTTGTTCCAAAATGTAATTTTTAATTAGTTCTGCATCTACTGAAGTTTGCAAGACTTAGTAGACTTATATCATAGATTTAAATCTTAGAAAAAAGTGTTATTAGTTTGCATAGCTTTGCAAGCAGCCTACCACGTTTAATCCCAAATTTTCTCTAAATGTTTCTCCATAGCCCACAGCCCTTGCATTTTAAACCACAGAAGCAAAACTCTGAGCCAGAGCAGAGATTCATTGATGTTGAGGGTGCAATGATCTGTGTAGGTTTCTAATGGTGAAAGTGGGGGAGTAAGACAGTGTGAGGGAATTGAGAAACAGAGAGTAGGCCCTTGCATGCATCCCTGCTTGAAAACAAGGGTCTTGCTCAGAGATGCTAGAGCAGGGAATGGGTCCCATGGTAATAACCTCTAATGCCCCCTAGCCTGCAACTCCGAACCTGTCAACTCAGGGTGTACACCATGAGCTTCCCCACCTCCATCCTCACTAAGCTATCCATCACCCTCAGCATCTAATCCAGCACCTCCAAGCTCCCACTGCTCACCTGGCAGGCTGTTGAGGCTGAACAAGTCCCCTTCAGTCTAAGTACACCTGCAGAAAGATCCCCTGGTTTCTGCATTTAGTGATATGAACATCTGGCATTGGTTCGAACAACCCAAAATAGCAAGATGTATTTAAAAAGCAGAATTATGGCAGCCCTAGAAAAGGCTAATACACATTTCAGGGAAAAGAAACAGAAGGAGCCACCTCCTAATGCATATTAGCTTAAGAAGACCTTCTGCTAAATACAAGTCTGGGATAAATATCCACCAATGCACTGTTCCCAGAGGGATGTAATACATAAAAATAAATTCTTGTGGTTTTTTCAGCTCCAGCTGTATAGGGTCTGTAAAGCCTTCCTGTGCATTTAAAGCTTCTGGTCCAATGAAAAAACCTTCTGTCAGAAGATCACATTCTAGTAATCAGGACTAGCTTTCAAACAGTGAAAAGGGCCTGGATCAAAGACGCTGCAAAAAGCTGTGCTACATCTATTTCTGTTCTTAAAGGTGGGGAAAAGCAGATGTGAATGCTGGTTTTCATTGCCCAAAGTCTGATATTAAACACAGTGGTGCTCACGGAATGCTGCTAAAGGTTTAAAAGAAATTCGCAGGTTTCAGTACTTGTTTTGAAGTACTTGTTTTGAAGTATGAGATTAGACAACACAAGATGATATAAACACATTTAACAAGGAACATTTATAGTAACCTGCTATCAGTCAAGAAGACGGACAACATAAAATTGCTGCTAGAAATAACTAATTCCAAGCTGTAAACCACACAACACAAACAGCAACCTAAATGGGTGCTGAAGAAGTATCAGGAAAAAGAGAAGTGCACTGAGTCAGTAAGTTGCTCGTGTAAGCATAATGTTGCAATGAAGCACAAAGATTCCTCTAAATTCAGAAAAATTAAAAAAAAAAAAAAAAAAAAAAGAATTCCAGAACCTGAAAGCACACAGGTTTGGGTCAAACAAAAGATTTTCACATCACCTGTAGTCTTATTACACCAATAAATGCTCGGAGATTGTGTGAAGATTCACCTAAATGTGGATATGAATCCATACTCAAAATTGACCTCACTCTCCCTCCACACTGTAACTACGCTTATTACATGTAATCATGTGCTGAAGCATACGTATCTCCAAGCTCTCAAATTGCATGGTATAATCAGCCTACCAGCAGCCAGCCCCACACTGGTTCTTCATGCCTAGTGTACATGACACTCGTCCAAGTTGCAGCTTGCAATGTGACCTGAAGGCAAAAGTTTTGGGGCTCAGCTCTAGAAGACTGCAATCAAGACTGCTCTTCACTCACTTCCTTTGTCTCACATGAAGTCATGTCTGCACTGTTCCTGCCAGCACAGACGATCAGAAACCAAAGAACATAACTGCTAAGGGTATACCATCATCCCACTGTCCCATTCCCACCTCTTCCTAAAGTACCTGAACATCAGCTTTCAAGCACTGCATACAGCTATCAGCAGTAAAACGTCAGCTGTGTCAGAAGTTACTAATGCAAGTAAAGACAAGCTGAGAGAAAGGGAATTTGTCAGGGCAGGAGCTCTTTTTACTCTGTATTTCAACAGTGCTTACTACAGTGGACATCTGTTTAATGGCTGGGCCTGCTCCATACTTAAAAAACACAAGCACTAATTGTGATACTGATACTGTTCATAACAGTATCACCATTTCTGATGGCCACAGAAGTGATTTCACTGTATACAGTAATAATGCATACAGGATGACACACAGAAGCATCAGCTCAACATTGCTAGAATAAAACAGCACTCGAAGCAGCAGTAAGTATCTGTTGAACTCAGGGAGATCAGCGATTCACAGTCATTCCCAGGAACATGTATCATCCATTAAGTCACCCATATATGAATGTCTTCAGTATGTTACTCCAATCATAGAACCAACCAGGTTGGAAAAGACCTTTGAGATCATCAAGTCCAACCATTACCCCGGAACTATCACATTCACCACTAATCCATGTCACTACAAGACTCACCTACATGGTTTGTGAACACTTCCAGGGACAGTGATTCCACCACGTCCCTGGCCAGCCTGTTCCAGTGCCTGACCAACCTGTCGGTGATGAAATTTTTCCGAATATCCAATCTAAACCTCCCCTGGCACAGCTTGAGGCAGTTACTTCTTGTCCTATCACTTGCTACTTGTGAGAAAAGAGCAGCCACCTCCTTACTCCATCCTCTTCAGAAGGAAATACTAAACTTAAAGCTCACCCAGCTTGTAGGAACCAAGTTAATTTTTTAGATCCTATTGTTGTAATGCCTTTATCACTGCAGTTATTAAAACATTTCTTTCATTTCAGTGATGAATTCTGCTAGAACAGAGAAAGTAGGTTTCTTTCGCTAATACTGAGACACCAGTTCACATGTGTATCAGTTATGACTACAACAATCTCTCTTTCAGCAAATAACCATGTTTGTGTTACTCTACATCCTGAGTCAAAGAATTATTGTAAAACAACTGCAAAGGGAATGAATGGGGGACAAAAAAGTTAATCCAGTGGTTCCCAATGATCTCTTACAAAGAGTGTTACTTTCTGAAGTGCATTTTTAATGGAGCTGGGGGAGGGTGGGAGACTGAAGCAGTGAGCTGGGTGCCAGCCCAATAGATTGCACTGTTCCTCATGTGACAGCTCTTTGCCTTTTCTCTGGCTGGACCTGGCCCTGCCAGGTGGGAGGCGAGCAGGAGCCAGCACACTGCTGGGGACACTGGTTGTGCTGCAGGTGAGAAGCAGTAACTATTCAGAGGGACAGAAATGGGGCACCTGGCCACCAGCTCCTCCAACCATGAACCTGTTCTTGTTCTTTTTGTAGACCCTAATAGCAAATGATACCAAAAAGGACAACAGCCATAAAAATGGCAGAATGGAAAAAAAAAAACCCAAAGGAGGGCGATTGCTCTGGCTCTGTCATCACTGGTAACTAGCAAAACCAAAAAGCACCATTTCTTGATTACCACCTTTGAGAAATCACCCAGCCAACAGGCTTTGATGCAACAGAAAGATGTTGTGTCAAAGTCTGAAGGCCCCTGTGAGAGATGGCTCCTTCACAGGGAAGGACAGCTAGATCAGAAAACACTGTGATCTTCAAAGAAACACCAAGGTTTGACAAATAAAATCTCTCAGCAGTTGTATTTCAGAAATCTTGTGAAAATAAAATGACTTGTGCAATAAACAATATTTCATCTTTTTACAGCAAAGTACAAAATAAAATTTTGTGCGTTACTTGCTAAAAAGTAAAACAAGTTACATTTCCACACCATTCAGATGCCTGTCATATTAAATTGTCTAACAGGAAGTGTAATGTGTTGCTCAAAGCAGGCTACTTTCTATTTATGGGAGAGCTCTGAACTAGTCTAACAACTCTGTTTGCTTTACTTCTACTACAAGACACTCTCTCTAATATGAGACACCATCCTAAAAGGGAAAAAACAATATATTAATTATGTTGCTCTCATTAAAGGGTACAAAAGCAGAAAACATAACTAGAAATGCTTTCTTTTTCCTTACCTAACAGTGAGATTATTTAACCACAGCTCTTTGCTTGCAGACCTGGGTAGCCCACATGTGTGTAACAGTGTTTTGATTTATCCATCTCAAAGAAACTACTTTGGAGAAAATGACATTACCACTAATCCAGAGACTGCTGTCAGAAAAAGCCTGTCTACATGGCCATCCCACTTAACACCAGATCAAACGAAGATATTATTAAGGGATGACTCAAATGACCAATCCAATAAAAACCTGCATTTGGCCTGGAGGGGAGGGAGATGGCTTAGGTTTATCAATGGCTTAGTTATGTGATCCAGCTCAGCCCAGGGCTATACAACCATTAGCTCCAACACAAGGAAAGTTGCAGAACCACCACATGAGATTATACATAACATTACACCATACTCAGGAAAGAGCCCCTAAACTCACCCCTCTCAATTCAAAATGAAACAATGAAATCGTGTGTAGCAGAATAGAGATTTTACTATATTGACAGATTATTTGCTTAAGAGTGCTGTGAGAAAAGATTAACAAAAGACGCTGACATTGAGATTCTGCAAATTCTTTACATTTCCTGGCCAAGATTTGTAATGGAAAGCAGCATAATGGGAATTTGCCTGAAATTGAAACCAGAAGACTTCTCCAGTAGAGACTGAACTGTATAAAAGAAATGTCACAAAGTACCACTACAGTAATTAAAGTAGGAATGACTTGCTACTTTAAAATCTGGTTTTACAGTTTAAAACAGTAAAAAGCAAGCAATCTCCAACATCAAAGGCAAAATGATGAAGTCACTTGTTCTTTCTGAAAGTGCCAACACAAGTTTTCAAAACCAGTCTAATACACAGATTATATTCTTCTCCTTAAGGGTACAAAACTACTTCAGCAATATTCTCTTTTCCGTAGTGAAAGTTAGAAATATAAAAATATCAAACTGTAATTACTTTAGTATTACAGGGTTTTATTTACATACACGAAAACAGCAGTAATGCTTTTAGAATCTGCAACCTAACAACAGTTAAAAAAAGCAAGCTTAATTTTTTATTGTTTTGTTGCCCATTGCTCATAAAACTCCCAGAATAAAATAATACTAACCTATAAATCTAGGCTTATAAATTACAGTACTGCGCTAACATCTAGGTTAACACTGACTGCAGGATTATTAATGTCAGACAGAATTATTTGTTCTTCCAGTTACCCTGTTCCAAAGCTCATCCAAAGCTGTCACCCAGACGCATTCTTCAGTTCAAAATGAAATCACCTTCTAATCTATACAATTCAGACATCACACGTAAATAAAACAGTCTTTGCCAGAGATTGCAGAAACTTAACTTTAAGCTCATCTGGTGGTTTTCACATATACATTAATTAATATATAACTAATTAACGATGGTGTTAGAGTGCAGAGTATCAAATGTCACTTAATTTTAAAGAACTACCAGGGTTAATTGATACTATATATTGTCTAAGAAAGCTTTTTTTTTAATTTTACTTTAAATAATGTGATACTTAAGACCTGATTAGACTTACTGTGCATATATCTGCCAGCTGGTGTCCACACACATAGGAAAGGCATACATGGCAAATTTATTTATCCAAATCTACAAGGACTGTAATCATACCTGTGCATGTTCAGAGGCTCCAAAATGCTCATGGTACTGAAAACATTAAAATTATCACACTGGCAATTTGCATTTCAGTTCCAGAGACCCCCAGAGGAATCTACAAGCTTTGGTGTGCAGCACCTCCAGTATGAATGTTTTGCTGGGCCATGCTACAACACACTTGCTATGTGAGCAACAAGCTATAGTTTGCCCTTGAAACTGTTAATAATAGGAGGTGAGCCCAAGATGGCAAAATGAATGAAAGAAGTATTACAGAATTATCAGTTTATTGCACCTACTGCCCCACATAACCTCGTTAACAAAATAAGAAAAGCCCACAGTGCTAGGTAATGACATGTAAAAACTGTGAAAAAGCAGATGGAAATTTTCCATTCAAATCTTGAACACAGAGACTTTAAAACATGTATCTTTAGACGTACTGTACATGAACAGTGTTTTGAGCAAACAAATGACCTTATTTTCACTGCTAAAGCATATTCAAACTGTGTTAATGAGTAGTTCTGACTTCACAGGTACCTACAGTGAAAAGAGGCCTTTCAGGAACAATTTGACCTTAAAATCCAGATTTTTAACTGTGCATATTGCTCTCCATCATCACAAACAGAACATTCTGCACCCCAGCCTGAGAAGCAAACACTAGGTAATGGTGGTTTTGCCCAATCCTAAGGCAGTCTGAACTTTTTGACAGTCACATGTACCATTTAAGGAGTTTTTCTTTAGTATGGCTTCAGCTGACACTGCAGACTGCAGGGAATGAAACTTAAGCTAGGCTGGTCACTGGAGAAACAGTACATTAGTCCATTAGAAAGCCAGTCATGCCTTTCAGGGTGGACACACTTGAAAATTTAAGTGATTACAATATGCAGAAGAACCAAGCTGAAAGTGATTGCAAGTACTTCTTACTAGTTTACACCCAAACGGGGCACCAAACAGGCTTTTAAACTAAATACCTGTTTTTCCAGAATTTAGGTTGGTCTATGACAGTTTGGTCATCATAGGCTCTGAACATTAGTTTCTCCCAATTAGGATGCTAAGGACAGGCATTTTTTCTGTTATAATGATGCTACAGTCTCTAAACAGGTTTTGTAAATGACATCTACATAATGCTGACTTCAAGACAACAGTCTAAACAGAAATGATGCTGTGCGTACATGATATAAATTAATTTTCAGTAAAACTGTTTAACTGCATATAAGCTGAAATGTTTCCTCTGGAAGATGAATGAATATAAGATGACTAGAAGATGAATAGAAACCGTGGCACAAATGGATGTAAGCATCGTTGTATTAAATGGTAACTTCTTCAGAGTGTTTGTAAGGTTCATGGGATGTGGGTGGACAGAAGACAGGTAACACTGCATATTGATATCCATACACCATTTTTGAAAGCAGCAAGTAAAATGCAGGTTCCACTGGCTCTTAAATCCCTTCTTTATTGGTGTTCTATGAAAGACCGGGTTTTGGTTGTCATTCTCTGTAAAGGCTGAAGGGAAGCAAAGAGCGAGTGCTACTTACGGTGTTTGCTTGTCCGTCATCTGCTTAGCTCCACTACCATCCTAAGATGAGCAAATAAAGCATGTATAGGCAGTTTAACACAAATTCACAGGAAGAGAACCCAGATCCAAATGAAATTCAGATACTGCTCCACTTTTTCCCCAGTACCCTTTAAATGTTCTCTCTTAGCAATTTGAATGCTACTGTACCTCTCTAAGGACAAAAAAAAAGAGGCTTGTTGTTGCAGGAAAAATACATAAGGTAAACCATCATTAGTGCCACCAATTCAAATACATTATGTAAAACAAAAGCAGACAATTTGAAAGACAATTTGAACATTCTAATAATATAATGCTATAATCATATTATGTAAAAGAAATGCTACACATTATATAGTTAATTTTAAACTAAATATATTACCTTATTGAATTAATATATTACTATAGTACCTCCTATAATACATAGAGTATACTGTAGTTTTATAAAGGTAGAAGAGAACTGTCTGCCGTTTTAGGAAGAAGGGGTCTGCTGCTTTGAGTTTGGGCTTACATAAAAAACTGCAAGCAGATTGAAAATGTAGTGTCATTATCATGGTATTTGGTAAAATGAATCTTTCTTCAGTATGCTGCCAGATAGCCAGCACAACTATTTACACATAAAAAGATTTGCAATTGTAAACCCGGGGGAAAAAAAAAAAAAAAAAAAAAAAAAGAAATCCCAGAACAGCAAGTTACTTCTTTACCACTGGACAAAAGAGCAATGCAAACTCCCAGTAACAGCATGAATCTGCTTTTCCCATTGTTATGAAATAATTGCATGTAGGCATAAAAAGGGTAGTATAGTTCATTACTATTACAGAATTTGTCCATCCATGATGCGTATCTACCTAAAACAAAGGTGGAAACTGTCACACATCTTCCAGCTCTGCTACAATAACAAAACAAAGTCACTGACAAGAACTGAACAGATTGTTTAAATGTGTATATTCTGTCACTCATTTCATGAGAATCCACTCCAAAATTTAAAACACATTTTTACTGGGTTTTTTAATTTATTTATTTTTGTTTAATTTAAATCCTCAAGGCTGTCATGAAAGATACAGACAAGAAAGTGTTTGCCATTTGTTTGCTCTAGCCTGCTGATAAGACTCATGTTTTGAGGGCTAAGCCAAATGTGATTTCATTTTTTAATTAGAATTTTCAAATTCTGTGCTATTTGAATCAGGCAATTTAAAATAAGTAAGGTATACAAGCTGGATGAGTTTATACAGTCTGCACACATTAACTTGGCATTTTAACTGTTCAAACAAAGTCTAACAATGACGTTATGGAAAGATGCTGGAAAGGCTGAAACATGTCCCTGTTTCAAAGGTTACTTGCAAAATAAAAAAAAATAAATAAAAAATCAGTCAGTTTGTTTGATTTTGGTAATATGCTTACAAAGACTTGGAAGAGCTCTGGGAAATACTTTCCGTTTGCAGTCTACCAATTGTTGTCTTCCCCGTGTGGATTGAAGTCACTTTGGCAAGACCTGGAGCTCCCTCAGCTGCAAAAGAACCATCTCACTATCTAGATTCTTCATAAGCTTCAAGCTGGAAAGGTATTACATAGTCTTCGAAATAAAAGTACTTCCTCATTCTACAATTTAATTTTCAATTCGTGAATGACTACAATGACCTGCTACTCTCTAGCTGCCCACAGGGTTTTCCCAGTAGATAGAGTCTTGCTGCCTATGGTGAGCAAGTACCTGTAAGAGCACAAGAGATGCACTGCCCATGGTCAGACTTAGAGGTGTGACCAAAACTTCTCAAGCCTGCTTAGAACTAAGTGTGCAGTGTGGATAGACTTTCCTGTGTGCAGCAACATGTGCAGTCTCTCCTGTGGGACAAACAGTTAGAGCCTTCCTCTGCTACCAGCTGCTTTTGAAAGAAAGGGGTTTTATCAGCTATGAAATGTGTCTCTGTCACCAAATGTGGATGGTATTAGGCCAGCGGTTTTTCAAAAGGTAACAGAAAGAGAAAGACATCATGACTGCATGAATCTTGCTTCCTTAGAAAGCTAAGGTAAGAAGAGATTGTGGGGGGAGCATAAAATTAAAAAACCCCAAAATTCATACTTCAAGAAGACCCATGCATCTTTTAGGCAGAGTACTTTTTTCCCCTCTTTCTGTTTAATCTTCTTCAAGTAAGGCTACTGCTCAATTTTAGTCTTGTTTATTATTATCCTCTGATTTCACACACTGTAAGGAAGCTATAATTTTATACACTTTCTAAATGTGAAAATTTTTTCACATATTAGTCATCTTAAAGTCTAGTTTCCTTCAGGTTACCTTCAAATACTGGGTGATTCAGCAGCAAGCAGACAATGCAGCATCATCAGTGTAACAGCAAAGGGGAGGCAAAAAGTACAAGTCACCATGGAGCAATCCATCCTCATCCATTCTCATCGAAGTCCTTAAACAGATGAAATGCAGGTACCCATCTCTTTTTACTGCTGTAAGGGTCATCTGGCTAGAATTACATGCCTAGCTCTTAGCCAGCAGCTACCTGAGTTGAACCTATGCAAAGTGTATGTATTGGAGGGACAGAGGGGGAAGAAAAAAAGGTGGATAAAAGTAAAAACAGGGATGGAATAAAACACATCTGCACAACAAATCAAGAGGCTGGAAAGTAAGCAAGAGAGAAAAGCACTGCTTTTACACTGTGATATAAAATTTTAGGTATGAATTTTGACCAGTCTGATTTATTCATGAACACGCATACTGGTCTCCTTCCCCCTGCAAAAACAACATTGCTGAAAATGTTACAGAGTTCCAGGTTTCAATGCTGTTTATGTTTTTCTTGATGCTTGAAATTCTGATGCATTTCCAGCTGGAATGTTTTTTTGCCTTTAATTTTTTAAGACATTCTAAAAACACACTCAACACATTCTTTAAAGCCAATGTCTAGAATTACGTTTGCTTCAAGTAAATAAGACCATTTGCTTTATTTTAGTTTTCACAAACAGTGGGTCACTTGGTTATTTTAAAAAAATAATTATCTTAAATTTTGGCATGCAGAAAATAGAATTGCTGCCTACATCTGAGAAAACATTTAGACCACTTTCTCAAACCTTTTTTGCAACAATCATAATCAAAAGTTTGTCTAACATTGACACCATAATGTTAAGAAAAAGGAGAAATCTGGAAAGCAGAGATGAAATGGTGAGTTAGTATTTCTTCCTCTTTCAGGAATCACAAAAGGCCAATTATAGTAATGCCTCAAAAAAAAGTTAAAAGAAAGAAATCCCAAAACCTCTAACTTCCCTACTCTCACTAAACAAATATGAAGACAAGACAGCCAGACAAGCATGAGCTGGAGCACAAGCATACATGATGTCAAACTCTCACATATGCATAAACTTTCTGAATCTGAACTTGCATGGGCCTGCAGTGAACATTTATGTTGAAGATTACTGAAGTCAGAAGATCTCATCAGTTGAGTGAAGCTCTAGCAATTAATATTTAGGAATTATTTTGTGAAAACTGCTTAGGGATTTTCCACAAGTAGACCTTAAAAACACACACACACACAAAGTAATTACAAATGAAGTTTGAAGGCTGCTTTTCTTTTCAAAATCAAAGCAACTGAAACTAGTTATTTCTTGAAAAACACTCGAGTTCTACAGAAGAAAATTACAGAAGTGTAGCTTAGGTTTTGAGCCGACTGAACTTAATATTTCTCTTATACAAATATTTTGCCAGAGGCTAAAGAAAAGCTGAGTACAAGTATATCTAACATATTTGGATCTTCCATTCCAAGAAACACAGGTATGCACAGGAATACTTTCATGCAAGAACTTCAGAAGCATTTACCTACGGAGGGTTGATGGCTAGATTCATACAAGTATTTGGGTGCTTAGATGCTCAAGACACCACTTTGCCATCATCTACCCCTGCAGGTGCCAGTTTTTCCCTAATTGCCTTATTTTCCAAAGAAAACCTATAAAACAACAACTCATTTGTAAGGGAGGTATGCCTTGGGGCTGATATGCTCAGTGCCAGGCTCACTGGGACTCTCAAACCAAGCACTTCCAAATGGAGACATAGGGTTTCCAACTCAGCGTGTTCTCTGCTGTAGGGCTCCATCCAATTAAATCTTTAGACCTGGACTGGAGCACACATGAAACCGGGTAAGGTCTCTCACAAAGTGCTGACAAGTTGAACCTCAAATGGCATGTGGGACAGAAAAGTTCAGATCTTTCCTCTGTCTCTTCTGAAACAGGAACTTCAACTCTTCCTTCTCTCACAGAAAATTCCTTAAACACTAGGAGCTTGAGATGAAGGAGGCAGAAGGAATCTTTTAAAATCTCCCACTGCAACTACTGCCATTTCATATAATGCTCATGGTACTAGTAAGTTAATAAACAGTCCAAAAATATTCCCATAGTCCACTGGTTCACGTTTCACACAAGTGACCAAAATGACGCACTTCAGATCATGTATGATGTCCTCAACACAGGATGCAGTAAGACCTGGACCATGGAGCAAATAAAAGCACAACAGTTAACACATTTTCCTGCTAATTCACCAATAAAGCAACAGCGGGGCTTGCATGGCTTTGGTTTCTAATTCTAAAAGAAAAGACAAAGCCTAAACAGCCAGAAAATTTTGTCTCTGATTTAGAGATTCTCTGTCCTTCTTGCAGAAGTTGAAAAAATGATTTAAAAAAACCAGACAAGCAGACTTCTCAGTCCATACCACAAAACACACTTCTGAATCACATTCAGGAGCTGTTCAACTGTCTCCTGTACAGCAAACACATGACAGGACAATGCAGTTGAATATTCTACCCACAGACACGGGCATGGTTTGGGCACAACTGCCTTTATTTTCTGGTCCTTCTCAGGTCTAGGGAAATCCAGACATGCAGTCTGGAAATCACCTCGTTTTTTATCCCAAATGGACAATATATTTGCACTATGTAGAAAACAAAGGAGAACTACCCCTAACTTCAGAGTTAATCTTTTTAAAAGCACAGCCATGAAAGCAATGCATCAACCTGGCTACTGTTTCTACCACTTCCAAGGTCACTTTTGGGGCCATTTTACTGCACAAAGATGTACAGTAGAAAATAAAACACTTGAAGAAAAACACATCAACTCTATTTTTCAGATGATCTATGACCATCACCAGGTATTTGTTTAGTCTGTACAGACAATAATAATTCTCAAAATTGGCTACTATTTCAGACAGTAAATTTAAAAGAAAGCTCTTATGATGTAATAATATCAAACAGTTCGTATTTTCATCTGAAGTTTACAGTTTGGAATTGAAAAGTTATACCTTGCTACAAGTAACTTTGAAGAATAACAAAACAGCAGTACACTGGGTGTAAAAAAACGTTTTTCCTCTCAGTTTTCCTCCTGTTTGCTTGTTTTGTGACAGGAATGACAACAACGAACACATAACCCTGTTCTAACCCTGTTTCTATCATGAACACGGATGGGCAAGGTGCCAGCCTCTCAAGCCCATGCCATTTTTGGATGGCAAGGGCACCGTTAGCCCAGAGGTGCTGGAGCATTAAGAGCTGCATGCAGGCTGGCTGTACGTTTCTCCAACCAGCTGCAGGACAGTGCTCTGGCACAAAATCAATTCTACCTGCGTCACGCTCATGTATTGCTCTAGTGGAAGCACGCTCAGATGAACTTTCCTCCAAGAAGGTAAACCTAACCAGCAGTATGCGCAAATTCACGCAGAACTGTAGAAGAAAGAGGGTTGAGTTAAGCACATATCTTGCTCCAAATCCTCTCTTCAAAGTCACATCTCCAAAAATTATGCAGTGGAGAATCCATGTAGCCTTAAAGCCTGATGATATATTATTTAAATAGTGTACATAATCTTCTGGTTTTTTCCACCTAATACAAAATCCTTCCATTTATTTTTTTCTAACGGCTTACATATAATCCTATAATTTATTGACAACACACTTTAAAAATGCTGTACTCCTAAACACAAGGCATTGACAAGGCTGCCCTTCACTACAAATTTAAATTACTTGTAAGCTGTTATCAGAACACGCCGCACCAGCCAGCAGAATAACTGCTCAGAGGTTAGACTGCACACTTCCCTCTTCTCTTCAAAATTGTATTACTACTGTTTAAATTTCCACTCACGATTTTCAAGATTTGACAGCAGAATGGAGATGTGAATTTGATGTATGCAATTTTCATGAACAGCTTTCTTTATTAAATACAACAAATTGCACACTTGTGCAAAATGTTTCCTTGGATCTTCCCAGCAATAATGCATACCTCCCGGAAGCCTGCCTTTTTGATCTCTTCAAAAAAACCTCTCCCAACTCTTTTATCATCAAACTCAAGGTCCTGTTTCAGATGCAAACACCCTGGAAATGTCATGTAAGGACACAAAAGACTGATTCACTGTGGGTGACAATTCAAGCTCTGCCTCTTGGGATGCAGAACATCGCTTACTAACCTCCAAATTAATTCTCAATAAAGCTCATGCATTTTCTCAGGTAACTGTTACATACGTCCATTTCCGCAGAGCGTATGTATGTTTTCTTGACCTCTTTCACAGCTCCAATCCCCACACCTCCCTTATCTTGGGAGTTGAAAGCTATGGGTAAGGTATATAACAGCAAAAAGAATGAATGAGGGCTAGTCTGCTCACAATGGAGAATATAAGAATATCATTAATTTCACTGCAGAGAAATTGTCTATACATACATAGCGCTACAAACTTCTGTTCCTCTGAACAAATGTCACTAGTTACGAAGCAGAGATGCTTTATTTTCCAGAGTTTCTTTCTCTCTGCCAGATCACAAAGCACCATACAAGCAGCAATCTGAACCTCAGAAGCATGTTTCAGCTAGAAAGATGCTGAAAGCGTAACAGGTGAGCAACATCTCTTTATGATAATAGGAGCAAAGGATGAAAAACTCCAACTAAGAACCCTGTGGCAGACCATTATACTTTCAAAGGCACCAAGAGAGTTTAATGCATGGCCAAACTGAGAAACCTCAGCAGCTTTAAACATCCCATATGACTGTCTGACACTGCAAAACGCACATACCACCATGTACACCTCAAAGAAGGTGGTTAATGGGAGGACAACCTGCATCTTCAGATTCCTTTATATTTATTACCTGGTAGATCAGAGAGTTAAGACACCTAACATGCGTAAAGAGTAATAGGTGTTTTCATACCACTTGATTTCCAGGGTTTGTAAACAAGCTCATTAATCTTTAATTGAATCAGCAGTATAGGCAGATGTGGTTTCTTTCAAAGACACACAGCCGAATGCAGCAACCTCTGACCAGTCAAATTCCCAATTATGTCCAGACCTTTGGCACAGAACAAAAACTGTCACTTGATTTGTTTTTTTTATTTTTAACATGCTTACCTGAACAAACGTGGGAAGATTTAACCCAAGGCCGGCAAGCCAGATGCAGGGCAAATTTAGCCCCTGGTCCCTACATCTGCATGCATACTACTGATACATAAAACTCAATCATTTCAGAAAACATGTAAGGATGTTACCTTTCTGGACATGGATGATGTCTGGAAAGTTTGCCAAATGCCCCTGATACAGCGCTAACAAATCCATCACGGGATCTAGGTCCTGCCGTGGCTGATCTGCAAAGAGGTCCCCGATGGCATCGTAGGCTTCTGCAGTGAAGGCTATGGCTTGGTTGAGGCCAGCTGAAAAGGCCTGCTGGTCCAGCTCAAACGCCTGACTGAGGCACTTAAAGGAGTGCCCCACCTTCTGGTATTCCTTCTTGAAACCAGTGACTTGTTTGCGGGCAAACTCGTTGGCCGTGTGATTAAGCTGCAGGGCACTCTCATCCATCTTCTTCGTGAAGGCTTTGAAGCCATCTACCTGGCTTTCCACCTCCTGCAAGTCCAGGCTGGCCCCAGGGCCTGTGGGGACACTGATGGTCAGGAAAAAGTTAGCACCTACCATCTCATCCTTCTCAGCCTTGCGCTTGCCTTGTTTCCAGGCCTTCTCGTCCGTGCTAGGACAGGTGAGGAAGTGTTGGAAGGCATCGCACTGAGCCAGCACAGGGTGGCTGCACATGTGGTCCATCCACCAAGCCAAGCCTTTGCGACGTTTGGAGATGAAGTCCTCCTCAAAGCGGCCGGTGGCCTGCTTCTCAGGCAAGTGAGGCACGGAGATGACAGGGAACTTCTCAGCCAGGCGCCCGTAGAGCCAGTCAAAGTGCTTGTAGCGACGGTGCACCTGCTGCCCGGTGTGGCTGGGCACCAGCTTGTAGGCAATGTAGCTCTTCATGCCCTTGAACTTGGTCTGCTTGGTGGGGTCCTCAATGGAGCACTGGAAGGGGTAGG
>NW_009925929.1:1125-4878 GCF_000696875.1 Nestor notabilis | reverse complement strand
CCCTAACTATTCTATGATTCTATAAAGTACAGAAAGCAAAAGAATCTTTTGGTTGTGCAAATGTTAACAGTTCAATAGAATACTTTGATCTTGCTGCATTCTGCAGAGGCTTGGAAGGTATACAGGTGCATTGCTCTTAAAAACTTGGCTACAGAGAGGGGCACTTCTGTTATTTTTCAATGGATTATTAGAAGTAGCATGCACTTAAAACAAATTGCTTATGAAAGTATCCATTTAATGATTAAAATAAGAAGAGAGTAAAAATTATGCATTCTCCAACTTGAGAAATCATTAGGTAATGCTTAAAAAGATTTAAGCTGGAAGTTCACAGTTTGTATCTATCATATTAATAACTCAAGCTCAACAGTTTATTAAAAAAATAAAATGAGTAAGAATGAAATGCAGGCTGCACACCTGAAGACTGAAGTTACAATGACTCTATGACTGTAGAAAGGCAGGAGTATGATGACTACATACTCATGGCGGGTATGTGCATGTGCACATACATACATAAAAAGATTCAACACATTAGCTACTCTAAACCACACAGATTTTCCTCATTTTGATCCTCTCTCACTGCACAGACTTCATTCTATTAAAAAAAAAAAAAAAAAAAAAAAGAAAAAATTGAGCTCTGAGCATCTGAACATTGTGTCTTAAAGGATGATCAAGGCTGTGCTACTGCTAGTTGTCAGATGTTTCCAGGTCCATTTGTAATTGTTACATGAGGGTTTCTCATGGTGGTGGAGAGATTGAAACCAATGATTTAGAAGCCTAATAAAAATGCAGTCTTCAAAACCCCTCTTCTATTGTTCCTAATTACAGAGTTTCCCAGGTTCTGTAAACTTCTCAGTATTGACATCTGAATGCATGAACACCTTCATTTCACACCTGCACATGCAATTATTATAAATTTTGAATAACTTGAAATTAGCCGTACACTTCAGCCAGCTGTGGATCCAAGAGAGGCAGTGGACCAGTAAGCTTGCTCACGTCCACCTCTCACAGACAGCCTTACAGTAGTCA
Source organism: Nestor notabilis (assembly GCF_000696875.1). Classification (NCBI taxonomy): domain Eukaryota; kingdom Metazoa; phylum Chordata; class Aves; order Psittaciformes; family Psittacidae; genus Nestor; species Nestor notabilis. Next base: position 3,852 of record NW_009925929.1, on the reverse strand, counting down.
TTGTGGCAGTCACACTGCCCTGTGAAACAGTGTTTCTGCTGTCTTTATCACTCTTGCATGTGATAGCTCAATGAGAGACCTTACATCTGTACTGCAGGTATTCACAGTCGCATCTCCCATTAAAGGAATGCCCACTCCTGGGCTCTCTGCACCAGACTCCTCCCTGTTCCTCACGCTCTCTCTCTCCTTTCCACCAGCAAGTTCTGCCTAAAAGAAATCAGATTTCATACTAGAAACATGAAGCAAGAATGGGTAAGAAGTTATAGTCAGTGCTTCCAGTAACTGAGGAAGAGAGCAGACCTGTGAAGTTTTAGCAGAAGCAGCTATCTCTCCAAGCATCAAACGACATGTTAATGTCCTGAAGTAGAGCAGGAGTTAACACATAATCTGTTCAACATCTCCCCTTGGTTAACTGGGATTCTGCAATGCCTTCCAACAAGGCTGTGCTTTCTGTTGTGTGTACCTCGTCAGGCACAGGGAGACACTAGGCAGCCTGCTTGGAAGTTATGATGCCAGCATTTGAATGTGATATTGCAGCCAAATACAGCAACAGCAAAAAGACACTTGTTTATCTGAGCCTAGCTTTAACCTTGAACAGTACAAGTAATGATAAAAATAAGACCAAGGTAATGTTTGCTTTGTTGGTTGGTTGGCTGGTTGGTTGTGGTATTTTGTTTTTTAAAGAACGGTGTTTTACTCGTTATTTACCTATGATCCAGTGATGAGTGACAGAATCATTCTGTAGCAGATGGCAACACATAGCATCAGAGAGAAATGTGTGGAACAGGGATACTGTCATGAGTATTTTAGAGAGATGTTTACATTGCGGTTTACATCACGTTTCACATTAGGACATTCTCAGAATGATATCATCTTCTGATAATATAAAGAATAGCATAACCTCCATTGCAAAGGGGCATTTTGATGTAATATAAGACATCACAGGAGATGAAACACTGGAATTCTTGCCTACTACTTGGATGCCCAAAAGTACAATATAGGATCATAGAAATTATCTACAGAACGAGTACTGATCACCATGCAACTTAAATGCTTGCTTTGTTCTTCCTGTTTTCTTCATAGGTTCCTTATATCAATAACTTCCAGTGCTGTGACACTAGCATGCATCTGTCCTAAAATTAATGAATATACTAATTCCAGTGTGCCTAAGGTACTAAAACTGTCTTTTATTTTATGACTGAGGATTTAAACTTTACACCCAGGCTCGGTAGCAAAACAAATTGTTTCTGCATGAGATTCCTCTTCAAAATTGGGTGTCATGCTGAAATATCAGTGGAGCAATAAGTATGACCTTTGTAGCATATCAACATTTATTTAATGAAAGAAACCACCCAGCAGCAGATGGCGTTTGGATATAAACAGATTTTGAAGCAAAATGCTTTTGCTTACTCTGGTATACTTAATATATGTAAAGCAATTTTCTCAAGGCAGCACAGTATGGTTCAGAACAATTTGATATTTCAGAAATTTTCAAGTGATAAGCCTCAAATAGCTCCCTCATGAATAAGATGCAGGGTTTTGACAGAAACCTTGCAGACATCCTGATTCACATGATGCAATGAAGGAGGAGCAGCTGGAGTCTTGCGTGAGTGGTGGCTGGACACTCTGAAGTGGGGAAAGCCAGATATTTTTGACTTCTGACAGCAGAAGCAATGCTGCTTCTCTGCCCTCAAGTCTGAATCTGTAATATTCATGAAGTGCCCTGATAGCCAGTTGAGAGGATCAAGCTCCATTATAGAAACTCCAGAAACCTGCTGGGTGTGAACTGAAACGACGTGATCCCATGCTGCTCATCAGTGTGAGCACTGATGACACTATCAAGGAGCTTGTGGATCAAATAAAGAGCGCCTACACAGATCTCTGGGAGAAAAAATGAGACACAGGGACTCAGCTGATGTCCTCCTTAATCCTTCGTGTCAAAGGGAAAGTCTCAAATGGGAATGGATGTACTCTTCAGGTTAACAGCTGGTAGCATGGTTAGTGTTGCAGGCAGTGACTTAGCTTTAGAACCAGTATTTCTTTTTTTTTTTTATAATTCAGGTAACTGTTAGATAGGATCCCATGGAGTAAAGCTCTGAAGTTTCAATGACCTAAAGAAAACTGATAGTTTCAAATGCATCCTTTGCCGAAACACAAGAATGGTTCATCCTGATACTCAGAAAAGTGAGTGGACATATCAGAAGACCAGCCTGGCTAAAGAAAGAACTTGTGACAGTACTTCAAGTAGAGAAGGGAAAGCAAAAGAGAATGTTGTGGTTCAAGCCCCGCTAGCAACCCGGAACCACACAGCCGCTCGCTCACTCCCCTGCCTTCTTCCTCCCCCTGCTCCCAGAGGGATGAGAGGAGAATCAGAGGAAAGTAACTCCCACAGGTTGAGATAAGAGCAATCCAGTAACTAAGGTATAATACAAACCACTATTGCTACCAATAATAATGATAAGAGGAATAACAAGGGGAGAGGACACAACCGCTCACCACCTGCTGACCGATACCCAGCCTGACCCAAGCACTGATCTGGGCCTTCCGGCTGACTCCCCCCAGTTTATATACAGCATACAATTGAGTTCGTTGGCTGTTTTCCCCCAAAATTAAATCCCCTTGAGGTACACATCGAATTCCCCATCTTCCCGCATTACCCACCAAATTTGTCCAGGTCCCTGAGCAAAAGCAACCCCACGAGTGCGTTTACCTTTACCTGAAGCAGGC